>NW_023396499.1:0-287273 GCF_011125445.2 Fundulus heteroclitus
AGGGATGAAATAGCCCTATAAGATCCACAAGAGGTCGCCAGGTTCCTGGGTTTTAACAGTAGTGCACTTACTGCCATGTTGGAGAGAATGGGAGGGAACTCTGGTCTAGTGACTCATGAAAAAAATCTTAAGTAAGGGAGTATTAATTTATCCTTGAAAGTTATAAATTTCAATAGAGATATCATCAAGTCCTGAGTTTTCCCTCTTTTCATGCTGACTGTAGCTGCAGAGAGTTCCTCCATGGCTGGGTCAGACTTCAGAGAAACCAGGGCCTCCTAATGCAAGTTTGCTAAAGTTTAAGAATACAAAACTTCCTTTTGTTTCGTCATAGCTGCATGTGAATAGTCCATGTGATATAAGGTTATGTAAAACTTAAAGAAAATATTGTTGATGTCCTGAGGATCACTAATCTCAGAGGTAATTGTATTAATTGCTCTATCAGCCTCAACCTGCATAATATGGCCCTGGCCTTTTCATACTGCTTATAGTAAGATTGTTTAGGTTTCATTAAACTTTTGGTTGCTTTGTTAATCTCCTCACAGAATAAGTTTCCTAGATAATGGCTGCCAGGCTGTAACATATAGGTATGAAATTGAAAGAACGTCTTATTTAGAACATAAAGAACATCTGTTTCACTGGCACTTTCTGTTATTTTCAGGGACAGATATCGATTAAATTTTGTGTGTTTACTTGCTAATTATTTACATTTGCATATCCCCCTTCCATAAATTTGTGAGGTTTGGTCATCAGTATGTGATCTACATTTTCATGAAGGAACACATGCAAAAAGTTTGCACCTGCTGTTCCACTCATTTTACCCACACAAATTGCTTTGCACACACTAATTAGTTTACACGTGTTTTCATAGAAGCAAAGGTTTTGAAGATCAGGTCCTAAATGTCAACAAAAATCATAAAATCAAAACGCATCCATATTTTATTTCCATATATCTTCTTCCCAGCTGCTCTGACTGTGAATCCCAGCAGATTTCAGTTCTTTGAAGGAGCATCTGTGTCTCTGAGCTGTGAGGAGGACAACAGCTCTGCTGGATGGACTGTGAGGAGAGAGACAATCTACAGAAAGTCTACATGTGGAGAAGGATGGGGAGAAGTAGAAGGTTCTGTTTGCAACATCACATATGTTTTGAAGAAGGACAGTGGAGTCTACTGGTGTGAGTGGAGAGAGGGAGCAGCCAGCAGCAGCATCCAGCTCACTGTCACTGGTAAGATCAGACCGTGGAGTTAGTGTTGATTGAAGCTGTGTGGAAATGGATGAAATGCTGTAGTTTGTCTCTGTGTTGAGGTGGGGGATCAGTGATCCTGCAGAGTCCTGTCCTCCCTGTGATGGAGGGAGATGAAGTCACTCTGAGCTGTCACACATGGACGCTCCCTCCAACCTCCCAGCTGCTTTCTATAAAGATGGCTCCCTCATCAGGACTGAGCCTGCAGGTCACATGACCCTCCACCATGTGACCAGCTCTGATGAAGGCCTCTACAGGTGTAGCATCAGCGGTCATGGAGAGTCTCCATCCAGCAGGATCTCTGTCTCAGGTCAGCTTCTGATACTATACACCTAATACACTGTTTTACACAATTATTAAGTTTTATTTTTGAGCTCTGAACATATTCTAGATTCTCCAGGCTGGTTGCAGTTAAGGAATAAGACATTAACTGGGAGATAATGGGTTCCTGGTAGCATCACGCTTTCTTCCTCTCTAATATTTGGCAGATGATCTGTATATTTTTTTAATATTATTTCTTGTGACCCTGTTGACTATTTGCAACAAAACCTTTAATGGTTCTGTGATTAAAGCCCCATGTCTTAGCAATTTTAAGAGCGGCATGTCCCTCTGAGCCACTTGTGACAGTAAGCACACAGTACGGCAGAGTATGTGGGAACCTTTAGGCAGCCGGCGCCTGAGAGTACGTGCTAGCAACGATAAAACCTAGTAAATTAATTCAAAATAAAAGTCACGTGTAATGATTTACTACAGGTGAACACACAAACACACAGTTACGTTTAAAAGGTTTATTGAAGGGGTGAATAATGGAGGATGAGACAGGCAAACAGTCACAGTCTTGGCAGATGAGGCTTAGATGAATGAGCAGGCAGGAAGCAGAGATGAGGAGGAGATCAGAACAGGCGGTATATGCCAGGAAACACACAAACCAGCAGAGCAAGAGGCAGAGACTTACAGAGGAACCAGCCGGGCTGCAGCACACAGACACTGGCAACTTAGCATGGCTTGATTTAGTTGACTGAGGAGGCAGGCCAGAGTCAAACAGGTTATGTGAATCGGGGAAATCACCAGAAGGGGTAGAGCAAGCGGTTGGAGCAAAAGGTAGAGCTGCTACATGCAGCACAGGCGACCTTATCAGAAGAGAACAGCTGGCCGAGAACACACAAGCTGGCAGGACCTAAAGCACATCACACATCAGACGTGAGCAATGACGTTCTGGCAGGAAAGAGTTGGCAGAGGGCAGGTGACCAGGGACGAGAGTTGAATCTGATTGCTGTTAGCAGGTGGACTGAAGTGGCTTATAACTGTGGCAGAGCTGACAAAATACTGGCTAAGAGGTGAAAGACTGAAGAAAAAGTCCAAAGCAAAATAAACAAAATCCAAATCATAACATTAAGTTTATTTTGGCCTTATGTTAGAAACAGGGCAGTGTAGTCCAACTACTCTCTCCTCCTGACAGAGACAGACAGCGCTCCCTTTGAGAAGAGAGCTGTGTACATGGAGGGGTGGATGGATATTACATATTGGGAAGAATATTTAGCGAGCCTTACAATCCCTTGTGCCTTATGGTTTGAATAATATGGTACTCTTTCACTAGAATCTGTCAAATAAATCAGTCTGAAAACCTTTCTGCTGCTGTTACTCTATGCAGTTAATAACACGGTCTGTCTAATCATCCAGCCACTCTTTATCTCCCCTTTATCCATAGTCAGTCAGGTCTTGTGGTCTCTGAAATGATAAGTGGGGCAGCAACAAGTTGTTGTGATGCATACAACCTGACTTTGATCAATTTTAAATCAAACTGATAAATTAGCATAACCCACCAAGTTTATGCATAAAATTACAAATAAAGCAGTGCCGTCCCGAGCCTCTTTGGGGCCCTAAGCAGGGGGCCCCCCTCCAGCCGTGCAGAATCAACTATGTTACAAGATTATTGACACAAACGTCACGCTATCATGTAATAGCGAAAATTAGAAATGAATACAGTGAGGTTATGTATCAATACAAAATAAATAAACAATACTTAAAATATTTGACTCTTTTAATAAATCTTCTGAATACAAACTGTCACAAAACATATTAAATTTCATCATCATTCATTTATTCATTTTTTATCAGTGGTCCCCAACCTTTTTATCACTGTGGACCGGTCATCACTTGCCAATATTACCACTGACCGGGGGGATGGGATATATATATATATATATATATATATACGTCCGTCCGTCCGTCTTCTCCCTCTTATCCGGAGTCGGGTCGCGGGGGTAGCAGCTTCAGTAGGGAGGCCCAGACGTCCCTCTCCCCAGCCACTTGGGCCAGCTCCTCAGGAGGAATCCCAAGGTGTTCCCAGGCCAGCCGGGAGACATAGTCCCTCCAGCATGTCCTGGGTCTTCCTCTGGGCCTCCCCCCGGTGGGACGTGCCCTGAACACCTCACCAGGGAGGCGTCCAGGAGGCATCCTGACCAGATGCCCGAGCCACCTCAACTGGCTCCTCTCGACGTGGAGGAGCAGCGGCTCTACTCTGAGTCCTCCCCGGATGACTGAGCTCCTCACCCTATCTCTAAGGGAGAGCCCAGACACACTACGGAGAAAACTCATTTCAGCCGCTTGTATCCGGGATCTCGTTCTTTCGGTCACGACCCAAAGCTCGTGACCATAGATGAGGGTAGGAACGTAGATCGACCGGTAAATCGAGAGCTTCGCCTTTTGGCTCAGCTCTCTCTTCACCACAACGGATCGGTACAGCGCCCGCTTCACAGCAGACGCTGCACCAATCCGCCTGTCGATCTCCCACTCCATCTTCCCCTCATTCGTGAACAAGACCCCAAGATACTTGAACTCCTCCACTAGGGGCAGCACATTCTCCCCAACCCGGAGAAGGCACTCTACCCTTTTCCGGTTCAAGACCATGGTCTCGGATTTGGAGGCACTGATCTTCATCCCGGCCGCTTCGCACTCGGCTGCGAACCGCTCCAGTGAGAGCTGTAGATCACGCCCCGATGAAGCCAATAGGACTACGTCATCCGCGAATAGCAGAGACGCAATCCTAACGCCACCAAAACGGATCCCCTCAACACCTTGGCTGCGCCTAGAAATTCTGTCCATAAAAGTTATGAACAGAATCGGTGACAAAGGGCAACCTTTGTGGAGTCCAACTCTCACCGGAAAGGAGTCCGACTTACTGCCGGCAATGCGGACCAGACTCTGACACCGGTCGTACAGAGACCTGACAGCCCTTATTAAAGGGTCCGGTACTCCATACTCCCGGAGTACCCCCCACAGGATCCCCCGGGGGACACGGTCGAATGCCTTCTCCAGATCCACAAAGCACATGTAGACTGGTTGGGCAAACTCCCATGCCCCCTCAAGAATCCTGCTGAGGGTATAGAGCTGGTCCAGTGTTCCACGGCTAGGACGAAAACCACACTGCTCTTCCTGAATCCGAGATTCGACTATCCAACGGACCCTCCTTTCCAGAACCCCTGAATAAACCTTACCAGGGAGGCTTAAGAGTGTGATTCCTCTGTAGTTGGAACACACCCTCCGGTCCCCCTTTTTAAATAGGGGGATCACCACCCCAGTCTGCCAATCCAGGGGAACTGCCCCCGATGTCCACGCAATGTTGCAGAGCCGCGTTAACCAACACAGCCCCACAACATCCAGAGCCTTAAGGTACTCAGGGCGAATCTCATCCACCCCCGGGGCCTTGCCACCGAGGAGCTTTTTAACAACCTCGGCAACCTCAGCCCCAGAGATGGGAGAACCCGACACAGAGTCCTCAGGCTCTGCTTCCTCAATGGAAGACGTGTTGGTGGGATTAAGGAGGTGTTCGAAGTATTCCGCCCACCGACGCACGACGTCCCGAGTCGAGGTCAGCAGCACACCACCCCCACTGTAAACAGTGTTGGTACTGCACTGCTTCCCCCTCCTGAGACGCCGGATAGTGGACCAGAATCGCTTTGAAGCCGTACGGAAGTCTTTCTCCATGGCCTCTCCGAACTCTTCCCACGCCCGAGTTTTTGCCTCGGCGACCAGCCGAGCCGCCTGCCGCTTCGACTGCCGGTACACATCAGCTGCTTCTGGAGTCCCACAGGCCAAAAAAGCCCGGTAGGACTCCTTCTTCAGCTTGACGGCTTCCCTCACCGCTGGTGTCCACCAGTGGGTTCGAGGGTTGCCGCCGCGACATGCACCGACAACCTTGCGGCCACAGCTCCGACTAGCCGCCTCAACAATAGAGGCGCGGAACATGGTCCATTCAGACTCAATGTCCCCCGCCTCCCTCGGGACGTGTTTAAAGTTCTCCCTGAGGTGGGAGTTAAAGCTCCGCCTCACAGGGGACTCCGCCAGACGTTCCCAGCAAACCCTCACAGTGCGTTTGGGCCTGCCAGGTCTGACCGGCTTCCTCCCCCGCCATCAGAGCCAACTCACCACCAGGTAGTGGTCGGTGGAGAGCTCCGCCCCTCTCTTTACCCGAGTGTCCAAGACATACGGCCGCAGATCAGATGAAACGACAACAAAGTCGATCATTGAACTGTGACCTAGGGTGTCCTGGTGCCAAGAGCACATATGGACACCCTTATGCTTGAACATGGTGTTTGTGATGGACAATCCATGAAGAGCACAGAAGTCCAACAACAGAACACCACTCGAGTTCAGATCAGGTGGGCCATTCCTCCCAACCACGCCCCTCCAGGTCCCACTGTCATTGCCCACGTGAGCGTTGAAGTCCCCCAGCAAAACGAGGGAGTCCCCAGGAGGGGCACTCTCCAGTACCCCTTCCAAGGACTCCAAAAAAGGTGGGTAATCTGAACTGCTGTTTGGCGCATAAGCGCAAACAACAGTCAGAACCCGTCCCCCCACACGAATGCGGAGGGAGGCCACCCTCTCGTTCATCGGGGAAAACCCCAACGTGCAGGCACCGAGATGGGGGGCAACAAGTATGCCAACCCCAGCTCGGCGCCTCTCACCATGGGCAACTCCAGAGTGGAAGAATGTCCAGCCCCTCTCAAGGAGACTGGTTCCGGAGCCAGAGCGGTGCGTCGAGGTGAGTCCGACTATCTCTAGTCGGAACCTCTCAACCTCCCGCACAAGCTCAGGCTCCTTCCCCACCAGAGAGGTGACATTCCACGTCCCAAGAGCCAGCTTCTGCAGCCCTCTACTGCTACCCACTGCACAAAGCACCTGACCCCTTTGGCCCCTCCGACAGGTGGTGAGCCCATCGGAAGGGGGACCCATGTCACCTCTTCGGGTGACATGGGTCCCCCAACGTGCGACACGTTGCCCCACGCTCGCCAACGTGCCCCACCTCCAGTATATATATATATATATATATATATATATATATATATATATATATATATATATATATATATATATATATATATATATATATATATTAGTGTATTAGCAGCTTCCTCGTAAAATCGCGCCGGCATTTGTTTAGCATCAAAGTTTAACATCATCTCTGCACGTAAATGAAGATCCACTTGGAAAAACAAATAAATTCACTTTTCTTTTCATTAATATCTTAATATAAATTAAAAAAAATGTTTACTATAATTATAAAACACTACATGAATGTTGTTTTTAAACAGCTGAAATAAAGTTGTCTCCTCCTCTCCCTCACCTCCTCTGTCAGCATCCACAACCCTATCGCTCTGACTCTGGTCACTATGGTAACGTTTAAATACGCCGTCAAAGAAAGAAACATCCATCCATCCATCCATTTTCCAAACCGCTTAATCCCTCATGGGGTCGCGAAAAGAAAGATACAGATGCTCCAAAAAAGAATAAAAAGTGCATGAATAACTCACCATAACGCTAAATCAATGGGAGCCCTGAGCTTGTTTCTCTGCAACGAGATGGTCCCATCTGGGGGTAATGTCTTCAGAAAGTTCATCAAAGTGACGTTTAACTTTTCTGGTCCTGGTTGCTTCAAACTGCGTTTAACTCCTTTAAAACTCTGATGGAGTTGTGCAGAAGAGTCGATGCTTTCAGAATATCCGCATCTGTATCTTACAGGAGTTGTAAAGCAGCGTTTATGCACTCAAGAATCTCGGTTTGCAAGTTGACCAAAAAATTTAAGAAAATTTACTTTTGGCATTCTTGAGCGCAGTTGCTTCACTACGCTCCTATTTTTTGTCACTGGTCAGGGATATTTGGATGAGAGCTTTTATAATCTCACCCAGGGGTGCCTCCAGAAATTTTTCATAGGGGCCAGATGGGGCCACTTAAAACTCTTGGGGATGGCACACTGAAACTAAAAACCATAATTTCAGGATTTTATTCTATGGTTGCAGTAAAGCTGCCTGTAGAAAACTATGAGAAAGACTAAAGTAAACACCTACTAATATATTTTGGTTTATTGTGTGATTTTTAATGTTACTAATGATCTAATGTGCTTAGACACAGACCAATAACAGCACAGTTAACATTTTGAGTTTAACAATAATTGTTTTGTATTGTGTAATCATGTAGGAATAGGGTGTAAATTTATTCATTTATTGAAAACATAAAAATACCGGGGAAAAGCAGATACTGGCAGATAAAAATAAAAGCAAGAACAGAAACGACATCTTTATTTATGTAACAGGAATTTCAGGGAAAACAGGGAACAGTCATATTTTGATTACAAGGTTATACTGTATGTGTAAAAACAGTTATACCTTTACTTAGTCTGAAACCAAAATAATAATTACTTTTACAAAAATAACTTCCCTGCACAGATCCATAGTCTCCAACTCAGGCTACCAGGCTCAGTTCAAGCCATTTACATGGAGCTGCTTGAACCGCTCTACTCTTGACTGGCATATATCTATAATCAAAGAGGAGTGAAAGTCCGTTATTCTGACATTAAAATGATGATGACAATAACAATAAATAATAATAATACTAGCCTCTCCATAGTAATGATCAATTATAGCTGTATTAATGGCCTCTAGGCATTTCGATTCAGACAAATAAAACTAATATATATATATATATATATTATTTATTTTTATTTTTTTATGATATTTTGATGAGCAGCATGATGTTTCCTCATCATGCTGCTCTATCTGTTCCTGTCCTCCATCCACCTCCTCTTTCTCCTCCTCCTCCCTCGTTCTCTGTTGCTCCCCTGCATCTCTTTATCTCCTTATTCTTTTATTTTCTTCTTAAAATAAGAAGAGATGTCTGTGGACTTTCTCTATATTGTCTGTAAATTGACAAACCATACACAAGCACCAGCTAACGGTACCTACGTAACTCTTTGAAAACTTTTCAGAAAGACACCAAAAGCCGTTGTAACAGTAACTGATAAAGTTTATATATTCCCCTCTTCTTTTACAAACGAATGATCTGACTTATTTACTTACCATTAGTCTTATTCGCTTTCTCTATTAATTCCTTTTATCACGTTGAAGGCGGGTGTAGGTACCAGATTGGCTTGGGGCGGGGTCTGCGCTTCTCGATGACGTCAATATATGGCAACTCATTGCGCCCGCGGTCTCCATTTACAAATCAATTTTATTTTGTTAATTTACGGTTATTTTCCCGTAAATTAGTCGACGCATGAAAACTTTTAACATCGTTTTGGAATAATTGTGTGGTAGTCTGACAATTTAATTGGTAATTTTGCAGGATCAAAGTTACAACCTTAGAGAAATTTCATTCCTCCATTTTTTTTTTAAGTTGTGAAGGGAAACTAAACCATAAACTCTTTTCATTTTTAATAAAAGTCAGCAGCCAAATTTAATTTTATCACGGCATTCATCACTTTAAAATCAATTACGTTCATTCCTCCTTTTTCTACTGATATTACTATGTCGTTCTTTTTGATCACATGTTTTTTATTATTCCAGATGAAATTGTGATGAATTTGATTAATTTTTTATTGTAGTATTTGGTGTATTTAAGATATATGCTGGATAAATTAATCTGGCTATCCCTTCCGTTTTTGTTAACAATATTCTTCTAAAAATTTAGCCAATTGTCAAATATTGATTTATTTATTTATTTATTTTTGTAAAATGGCTTGAATATTTGTTCTGTCATTTCCAGTTTGGTCCTTGTTAATCATTATACCTAAATATTTTACCACATTTTTATCAATTAAAGTGGGTTGATTATTTTGAATGGCTAAGATTTCAAACTTTTTCCATGTTCATCTTTAAGCCTGAAGCTTTTGAGAAAAAAGAAACCGCTAAATCAACTAAATAAAATTGATTCGTTACAAATGCAGACTGCGGGCTCAATGTAGTTTGGTTAAGTGGCGTTGCCATAAGGTGACGTCATCTGGAGGCGCAGGGACCATGGCAAATTTTTTCGTAAAAATTGTCAGTTTACAAACGCAATCCCGCTCTCGAATAAAACCTACACCCCGCTATAATTACTTTAGCAAGTTGTCCAGACTAATCACAATGTTTTGCGTAATTGTGCAAACGTTAAACCAATCATATATAGTGACGTAATCAGAATGCGTAGGGCCCCGAGCCGATCTGGCAGCCCGAGCCGATCTGGTACCTACACCGGCACGCGCTGAGCCGTAGTTGTCTGGGAACGCAGCAGCGGCTGAGGGGGAGGGGCGGGGGAACTACGGTGTGCGAGAAGGTCAAGAAGAGCAGCAGTGTTGCTGGCTGTGCATAATAGGATGAAATGCTAAACTGATGCTACTACCATTTACACTGGCGAGAGGGGTGGCCAGGACATCACCAGGGGTGGCCATGTCCTGGCCACCCCTGGTGGCGCCACTGAATTCTCACTTATCTGTGTCTCAATGCTGAAAGCGCATCATGTGTAGATGACCAGCGTAGGAAGAGAGGCGTTTTATTGTGACAGTTCTACTCTCTGCCGTGATTAACTCACCGGGGAGCGGCCATCGTTTTATATCGTGACCAAAAAAGTTGTTCAGGCTGCTGGTCACCTCTATACCGCCGAGAGAGAAAAGGAGATATAAACTAAGCGCCTGGGCTTCGTTTAACAAACTCAAACATTATAAATAGTAATTATTAGTTGGGCTACGTGTAATTAACTCGCCTCCCTGGCTGTGTTCAGGTGGGGCTGAATCGCTGCTGAGTCAACTTCATCTCCTGGACAGTTTTTCTAACTTGGCTTTTCCTTGCTCTCTTTTTTTCTTTTCTTTTTGCTTTGCCGCTCCACTTTTATGCTTATATGAAGCGCTCATGTTAGCTGAGTAGTTAAAAAGCTCCACGTATTTTACAAACAGTTTCCAAGTGACAGAAGATCCCGTTGGTTTTACACAAAATGCACTTGAAGAAATTATCGGCAATCAAATTTGCACCATAATGTTAAATATAAGAGTGAAAATAAAGCCAGTCATGCAGAAAAAACATTTTATTCAATATTTTACACCTACTACATCACTAAAATCAGGCAGTCTTTTACAGTTTGGGGAAACCATGACTGAATTCTTACTGTGTAGCAGCTATAAACTATTCTCCGCCCCCGTGCACTAGTATTGTTATTCAACAGACTAGTACCAGCCTGTGAAATGAGGTACATTCGTGTGAAATAGTTGTTTAAGGTTGTTGATTGCTGACCTAAATAAAAATAACTAATTGGGGGGTCTCCAGACCATTAGGGGCCTCCCTTGTCCGTCTGGGGGCCCCAATCGGCCGCTTAGTTCTCTTTTGCCTCGGGCCGGCCCTGAAATAAAGGCTCACTAATATTCACAACCATCCTTCAATGAGTCAGCATGGACAAGAACACGACTAATATTTGAGTTGACATTTTCTTATGTTTTAATTGGTTTAAAATTTCCTACATTTTATTCCAACTGTTTGTTTTTTTTCTTTATTTTATTCTGTTTTAATTTTCCAATGTTTTTTCATGTACAGCACTTTGCATTATCAGGTAGCCAGCAACTACCTGGAACAGAACCTGCCCCTTTACATCCTCATCCTGTGGGTCTGGTAGGAGGCTGCTGCAGCTTTGCTCACCCCCTCCACTCTTACCCACTCTCATTTGCACATACACAGCTGTCCTTTTACTAAGACCTATTCATCTTTTAACTTTGAGTACTCCTGAATTTGTTGCTTTGTTGTTTAATTCTGTGAAATACTGAGTCTACTGAACTGAATTCTCTCAAGTGTATATACCAAAACCAACTTTTCTGCAGATTGTAAAGATTTTCGGTATTATGGTTTGTTGTTGTTTTTCTTGTTTTTTTTTTCACATAATATATGGTACCAACACCAAATATAAGTATCTACCTCAGTGTCATTATTTACTCTTTTCAACACCTCCCTAATCCGAACCATTGGTCTTCTGATACCCCACGTATATGTTACATCTTACCGAGATGGTCACACACTATCCAGCAGAACGTATACGTAACGCAAAGTAGTTTGATTGAACGATCTGTGGCTTCCTCCCACAGTCCAAAAACATGACTGTTAGGTTAATTGGCTTCTCCAAATTGTCCGTAGGTGAGTGTGTGCGTGAATGGTTGTTTGTCCTGTTTGTCTCTCTGTGTTGCCCTGTGACAGACTGGCGACCTGTCCAGGGTGAACCCTGCCTCTCGCCCAGTGAACGCTGGAGATAGGCACCAGCAACCCCCGTGACCCCATGAGGGATAAAGCGGTTTGGAAAATGGATGGATGGATGGAAAAATAATTAATTTTATACATGCCCCAAATGTTTCTTACACAATTTTGTTGGTAAGGGAATCTGCCTTTTTATTAACAGTATTACTCTATGAAGAACGATAATTTCCCGCTGATTATTGCAAACATAGATGTTCACAGCAGCATCTAAGGCGGCCTGACCCCACTGTCCCCAAATGCAGACATGCCACAGTGTAACAAGTACAAGAGGAAGCAGGATGCAATACTCTCACACTCATTTTGGGGTGTTCTTGTATTCATTGCCCAGAAGGGTGATCTAAATCTTCCAATAAGTTTTGTGTCCAGCCCAGCGACCATCCCCATTTTAACTCTCCTATGAAACCAAGAAGCGTCCTACATCCAAGCCTATTCAACTGACTGGTTTGGATGAAGAGGAACACAAACTTAAGTCGGGGATCCTTGGAATGATGGAGTTCCTCATCCCACTTCCTCCAAAGGAGATGGCCAGTTTCTATTGCTTTAATGCAGGATTTATCTATTTATTTTACCATTCCTGGCCACAACCACCAGCTGACCAGAGTAGACCCACAATTACTGCCCTAAGACAAAACATGCTAATAGTAGGAAATCACAGCTCTTAGCTTCAGAGCAGCTGGCTCTCATGGTGGCCTCTGAGACTGGACTAAGAAACACTGCTCTAGTTCACCAGATGGGTCAAAGAGACAAGCTAAGCCACATTACTCTCAGTAGTTAAGACTGGAGGCCACTGTATTCCATCCATCCATCTTAAGGTTTGATTTTCTTAAACATTTTAAGAATCAAACGTATTTTTTCTGCAGGTAAACCTCCAGTAACCACGTCAACCTCCAGCACCAAGGTCTCCTCCAAAGCCCCGCCTCCTGCCTCCAACCCTCTTCGGTTCTTGTTCCTGGTGTTCCGACGTCTGCTGGTGTTCTCTCCTTACTTCATCTCCACTCTGCTCTTGGGTTCTTTATGGCGACGCAGGTCTTCAGGTAATAACACTACCACTGCAATTCTCAATCAATAATAACTCTGAAAAGAGCTCCAACTCTTGCTGACATGTTTTTCTTGAATGCAGCATCCAGCATCACTGTCTCTGGAGGAGAGCCTCACTCTGCCCAGGAACTGGAAGATAAGGCTGAAGGTGTTACCAAGGAGCATCACCTGTAAACTCACACAAATATCTGTCCATCAGGGGTCCGTTCTTCGTACGTCGCTAACTCAGTTAGCAGGATTTCATTGCTGACGATTTGGCATGATCTTGGATCGTTTGGTTCTTCCAAACTCATCCTGGACTTGTTGTCATAGCAACATGTGCGCCAGCTTAAACCTGCTCCAGAGCAGGCTTATTTCATGTAAACAAAATTAGATCGCAGCTGTATAAGCGGAGGAGATGGGAAGTCTGCCGTAGCCATGTCCATTTTTACGACTGCAACCTGTTGCGGAAGGTGCAAGAATAATTTGCAGAGCTTTTCGAATTAATCGCGTATTGCGCAATAGACAGAATCCTTTAGCGCAGCGCGACAGTGTAATTGTAGAGAGTTTTTTACTTGGTGGCTGTTTAAAACAAACAAACACATCATTTAACAGTGGCTTTAAAGAGGAAAAAGTGATGTTAGAGTCATAAATAGAAAATATTTAAGTTATTTGTATGATAGTTTGCTTTTTATTTTTATCCTATTCAGTAAGAAGATTTGTTCGGGCTATTTTATTGTGAAGTTTAGTTTACTTTGAAAGGCTTGCTTCCTGTCGAGCTGTATATTGTATTAGAAAAAACTATGGATGGATTATCTAGACACGGAGCAATACAGTTTTACCGTGTAAACTGTGGATGACTTGGAAAAGGAAGATTTTCATTTTTTAGAGATAAATAATTTTTTGTTAAAATACCCAGTTTGCACGCGTCCTTTACTTCCCGTCTCTAAGGAATGACACTGAAATTTGGATCTCTTGACATAACAAGTGCCTTTTTAAAATAAAGTATAATAATTAAAGGCTACCATTTTGTAGAATATTCTTGTATTTCACTTTTACTTGTCCCCATGTTCTAGTGGGTCCCATGGAGGCTCTGATATAAAAGAACAAAGTAAATATGAGATTATTAAAATGCAAAAATACATACTGTAGAAAGTGATAGAAACATCTACCATGGACAGTATTTACGCATTTAATTTGTCTGCTGCTTTTTGCCAGCCCTCTCTCCTGGCTTTAGCAGATTTTGAGGTGTTCCCTGTCGTTTTAATTAATGACTCAAATTCGGCATAACCTTCCCAGCTCTTGTTCTGCTTTGGAGAAAATCTGTGGGCGCTCTTTGGCCATGCTGAACAGCCAATAGCAGCGTTGCTGATCAATGTTTCTACTATCGATACATTTCCCCTTTTAAACAAACACATGAACGCGCAGTTGTCTCAGATAACTCAATCCAGCCATACTAATCATAAAGAACAGGTGTGTTGGAAGAACCCAATTAGCCGGATTATGATTAGCCGGATGAAATCATCTTGGATGTGTCATTTGATCTTGGATGTTTTAAGCAACGTACGAAGAACGGACCCCAGATAACTAAAACAGTTAAGGGTAAACATGAATCCAATACAATACTAGAAACAGAAATAAACCCTAAGGCAGGAAAGCTAACTTAACCAAAACAACAACAACATCATGAACCTGGGGTCCGTTCTTCGTACGTTGCTTAAAACATCCGAGATCAAATGACACATCCAAGATGATTTCATCCGGCTAATCATGATCCGGCTAATTGGGTTCTTTGAACACACCTGTTGTGTGTTCAAAGATGTGGGCCACACCAAGTTTTTCATGTTGGTCTGTGAAGCAGTCCCTCACAACAGAGAATTTGTCAAATGTCACAACAACCTGGGCTGAACCAGAACATCTGGAGAATGAACTGAACTTATAGAGGTTTATCATTGATGATAAAAAAATGCCAACATGATTGGCAGTTTTAGCAAAGCTTCATAAAGCCTTTGTTAGCATTGTTTTCAATTCAATTCAATTTTATTTGTATAGTGCCAATTCATTAAACGTGTCATCTTAAGGCACTTTACAAAGTCAAATCCAATCAGTTAACATAATATGGAGGAATAGTTCTGATCTGTTTTTGGGTACTCCAAAAACATGACTGTTAGGCTAATTGGTCTCTCTAAATTCTCCTTAGGTATGAGTGTGTGCATGAATGGTTGTTTGTACTCTCTGTCTATATGTTACCCTGCTATAGACTGGCGACTTGTTCAGGGTGTACCCCGCCTCTCGCACATTGACAGATGGAGACAGACAGCAGCACCCTTCAGAACCCCACAAGATAGGCGTGTTAGAAAATGGGTGGATGAAGATCCTGAAGTTATCATAAAATGGTGTTGAGGATCCAAAGACAGTGACGAGGATGGAAAGAAAGATGAATTAATGATTTTTACCCTCATTCAGGTCTGTGGGACCTGGTTTTGATACAATAATGTATTTTTCTCAAACCTGGATTCGTAAGCCTTGTCTCATTTTTCATAAAACAGACATCTCGACACATTTTCAGGTGTTCAGGTCAAGTGGACCAACACTGATGAAAGCAGTAGATGGGTGTCCTCCAGTCTAGACCTGCTGTTAGTGTGTCATCATGTGTGGGTGAGAGCTTTGTGTGTCTAAACGTAACAGTTTTGACAAATGCCCAAAAATCAGCACAAAATGTTACCTCCAATACTGTGAGGTACCGAGCCGGACAAGCATGAGGACACAGTGGTAATTTTCAAGAAAATAGGTTTTATTTCCCCAAAATAACGAAATTCCAAACAATAATTATAGGGGAAACTTAAAAGTGGTTGTTTGTGGGGTTACCGACTGTGTGGCTGCAGGACTGGCTATCACAATCACCAGCCTGCACACTTTAGCTTTTGTCTGACAGGAACCAGTTTTAATTTTCTCTATTTCTGTCCCAGCAGCAAACAGGGTGACACAACATGGCTTTGTAGTTTTGTTCCTGTTTTTAGCACTGAGCTACATAGACATATATAAAGAGTAGACCCCGCATCGACCGCTCTCGCCTATAGGCGCTGACGAGATTTAGGGGCGCCATCTTGGGGCGGTCGACAACTCTGCTCAGTCTAATGTGTTAACCAAGTGCAGAATCAATTTTAATCAACTATAACTCGTTTAATGTTAAACTAATTTTCACATTTGTTTTGCTTAAAACTTTAAAACTATAGCTATTATAACAAGTGGTCCAGTGCGTTTAAATAATCTTAGTGGGGTTAAAAGTAATAGAATATTCTGACATGATGTATGTTTCAAAACACAGCCACTCACACATTTTTTATAATTTTTTTTATTGCTATATAAACAAACACATTTGTACATGTACATATGTACATATACGTCCCAAAAAGAACCCCTGATGGGCGAAATCTGTAAAGTAGTAACCTTTATTTCTTTTTTTACAATTATTATATACAATGAAATACACTATAGTATATTGAAACCATAGAACAAAACCTTTTTACCGGCCCAAGCATTTGTTTAACAAATGAAAGTACTATATAAACGGGTTTTTTTATTATTTACAAATAAGCTGTAAAATAATAATTTTAATCAATACGAACTGAATGCTTCAAATTGCGGAGATCAGCGCGGCCCACCGCGACCCGAGTCATTGGATTAGAACGGGAGAAAATGAAAAATTAATATAAAAAAATCCAAAGTACAGTAGGACAAATAGTGACTCCTGTGTATTTCACTGCTCTTTTGACTGAGGCGCTGCATCCGTGACTCCGCTCTGTAGCGTTTTTTTCTTCTAAAGCCCGCGGTGCAGGTGAGTTTTTTTTTTTTCGGGAGAAGAACACATTTTTATCGGTAGTTGTCACTTTTTTTTTTCTGGGCAAAAAGATTCTTATAAACCGACACGCCACCTGATGAGAACTGTAATGAACGGCTCATCAATGCAAATCCGTGAAGCAGCGAGACCGTGAAAGGTGAACCGCAATATAGCGAGGGTTCACTATATATATATATATATATATATATATATATATATATATATATATATATATATATATATATATATATATATATATATATATGCTGTTTATTCACTAATGTCTAACAACAACTTTGTATCTCCTAGTATTAGAAAACTTACATTTTGATCAAAAATATAAACAATGTCTTTTCATCTTGCTTGTGAAAAGTTATCCCTCGAGCCCTGACATAATCCCTCGATTTAAACAAAAATGAGCCGCACAGTGCTGAGGTATCATTAGTGTGTCGGCTTGAATCAGCAGGATTAGGTATCAAGTCGACCGCCCCAAGGTGGCGCCCGTAATTCCTGCGCAGCGACAGTCAATGCGGGGTCTACTCTTATATTATGTCTATGCTGAGCTATATTACACACTGGAGTGCTAATCACCGTCTGTTTGAACGAGTCGCTTTGAAGCCACCAGCCGCCATATTGGTACTCCCTATTTCCCCCAGTAACTAGGGAATATGTGCGCTACAGCATCGAATAACGAGGATTTTCTCATGTTCAGGGGGGGCTTAAGACTTTTAAAATGTCAAATACCATATACTTTTATGTTATGTTCTAAAACTATCAAGTACTGAAAAAGTCATGTGCTGAAATATTTTGCATTTTATTTATTTAAATATATATGTTTAACATTTATAAATATATAAATAACAATATACAAAAACATATATTTACGTATGTGTATACATATATATACATATACACATACTTATATATACATATATTTAATATGAATAACATGTAAAATATTTCAGCACCTAATTTCCTAGTAGTTGATAGTGTTAGTATATCCACTGACTGTAGAATTACCTGTGAAACGTTTTCACACAGCAAGAAAACTGCTTGTTGTTGCAACCAAATCCTGTGGGATTCTGTGAGAGTAGGGAGTAGCAAGATGGCGGCCAGTGACTTCAGTTTTTCGGCAAAATCAGCACTCCAGTGTATTTTATAGCTCAGTGGTTTTTAGCCAATCTGCATGGCAAATAAGATAAGTGTTATGCCAAAAAGGCTGTAAAATTTAAAATAAATATCAGTTTTGAATGTTTTCAAGCATTAAGTGTAAAATAATTCCCTGTTTTTATTTGATTCCTAATCTGTAATAAATTCTTAAATTCAAAAATCGCTTTGAATTAAATTCTAAGTTGTAAAAATTGTTTCAATGTTTATTTTTTTCCAGAAGTTTACCCAATATTTATTTCTGTTTCTCACAATAACGGACTTAAATAATGAAATAGCCCAAAATAATCAAAACTAAATAAATTCTGAGGGACATGAACACTGAATAAAGCGTGCGCGTTATGTTGAGAAAAGAGTTAAATAATAAAAAGCTCAAAATAAAAACTTCAAATCCTTATCAATATCAATGTTGCCAAATGTAACTGTGAAAAACATAAAATCTCACATTGTAATCACCCAAAGGCACAGGTTGTAGGGCAAGGCAAGGCAAATTTATTTGTATAGCCCAATTCAGTACAGAGAGAAAGCAAAGTGCTTTACATGATTAAAATATAGGAAAATAAAACAGAATATAAGCAAGTAGGAATAAAATGTAGAAATTAAATAGAACATTAAAAAAAGTTGGACTACAAAGTGAACAAGTGATGTTTTAATAGAACAGTTTAACTAGAACAGTCAAAGGCAATCCTAACTAAATGTGTTTTTAATCTTGATTTAAAGGAACTCAGGTTTTCAGCACTTTTACAGTTTTCTAGAAGTTTTTTCCAGATAAGTGGAGCATAGGAACTAAATGCTGCTTCTCCATGTCTGGTTCTGGTTCTGGTTCTGCAGAGCAGGCTGGAGCCAGAAGACCTGAGTGGTCTGGAGGGTTGATGCACTGATAACAAGTCTGTGATGTATTTAGGTGCTAATTCAGGGATTTATAGACTAACAGAAGGATTTTAAAGTCTATTGTCTGAGATCCAGGGAGCCATGGAAGGACTTCAGAACCGGGTCCATGTTCTCTACGTTCTTAGTCTTAGTGGAAGGACTTCAGAACCGGGTCCATGTTCTCTACGTTCTTAGTCTTAGTGAGGACTTCAGAACCGGGTCCATGTTCTCTACGTTCTTAGTCTTAGTGAGGACTTCAGAACCGGGTCCATGTTCTCTATGTTCTTAGTCTTAGTGAGGACTTCAGAACCGGGTCCATGTTCTCTACGTTCTTAGTCTTAGTGGAAGGACTTCAGAACCGGGTCCATGTTCTCTACGTTCTTAGTCTTAGTGAGGTTGCGGGCAGCAGCGTTCTGTAGTGGTCTTTACAAGCAGAAAATGGTGCAGATGGTAGAGAAACGCTGATTAATTGCCAACTAACCATCACACGTGATGTTAGCACATGATAGCCACTGATTTGAGTATATCAATTAGAAATGTGATCAAGCTTAGCAACATTGTGGCTTCCAGGAAAATTTAGTCTCCTCATAACTGCAGCTGGAGTTTTCCCGTGCACACAAAACGATCATCTCGCGTGGCTGTGTGTGATTTCCCATAATCTCGCGTGATCTCGCTCGTCATCTTCAGCACAAGATCAGTCTCACCATAATAAATCATGTTATCTCAACATGATTAAATTTCATAAATGTAAAGTTATTGAATTTCTGGTTTATCCAACATGATTTTATCATGTTCTCGTTTGAAACATGAAATTATTGTGTTAAAAGTACATGATATTCTTTTATTAATGTTATAACCCCTGAAGTTCCTTTTTTTGAGTGATATGTCCAAAAAATTTAAATGCTTTTTGTGTCATTATAGAGAGATCCTGTTTCTGTAGTGGGGGATGGAAAAAAGTGAATAAGCTACCGAGAAACTAATGCAATAAAATAAACGAATACACTGACAATCCAGCAAAACCCTGTTATCTATCCCACCAGTTAGCTTGTTGAAAATATCTTAAAGTTTTAAAGGGATGATGAAGTTTTTACTTTACTGTTGTAACTCGCAGGGCTTCAACTTCTGGTGCTGGAGGTGGGTCAGGTCTTGATGAAGAATTTTCCTGCCTTTTACAGAGCAAGATGACTCCGACAGCAAGAAAAATAAAGGCAATAGCTAAAACTATAAAACCAACTATTGAACAAGTAAAGCTCCTTCCATCCTCCTTTAGTTTCTCCTCGTCTCATGCTTGCTCAGTATGAGGGATTGCTGCAAAGCCATCAACAATGCAGACGACTGTCCACTGTGGCTCTACGCTCTTTCAGGAGGAGTGAATGCTGCTTGGAGAGACTCGTAAAAATTAAGTAGACAGAAATGTGGATTTCTTTGGCTGAAAACGGAAAATTTCAAGGTCATTAATTGTGGACAAATTCTGGACAAAGCCCTGGGATTCAGTTATAAAGATGAAACAATAAATGAAATAATTAAAAAAGTTTAGAAAAAAAACCTTCATAGAGAATCTGAGCATGAAAACAGAATTTGTTAACATTAGTTTTAGAGTTAGTACTTCAGAAATCTGTGACTAGAGAACCAAATCACAATCAGGTAGACATCAGTTTCAACCTTCATGTTGGTTTGCTGACAACATCTCCAGGGCTTGTAGGAATGATTAGACGGTTAGAGTCCAGTCCGGTTCATCTTCTGGTGCTGGAGGTGGATCAGGTCTGGGTGAAGAATATTTCTACCAAGAATCTTTGTTCTCATCATCTTGACATTTTTTGTATATCTGTACACATTCGGAACTCAAGATGTGCACAGATAACAAAAATCACAGACATAAGAGATGTAGTATAGAGTCGGTTAATGCACAGATCAAACACTTCCAGAGAAGCTTAAAGTGTGAAAATAGTGTTTGGTGTCTGCTTTCGCACCAAATACAAAAGGTCTGATATCAGTCCCTTTACGGTACATGAATTAGGTGGGTCGGGTCTTAGTGAAGAATTTCTTTGCATCCTATGATGCACATAAAGAGCAAACAAGAAGAACCACAAGAAACCTGAGAGACCAAGTATCAGTCCGACCTTTAACCCTGCAGAAAAGAACCAGGTGCGTCTTTATAGTCCCTTTATATTCTGTCACAGAGCTGAAGGTTTCTTCCAGGTGGAAATGATGCCTTGATGTTCACTCTTCAGCTGGAGGACGGTTTTAATCATTCATAGCTTCAAGTTCTACTCCAGCAGGAGACGGTTTCTGTTCCTGATGCAAACATCCCCGATTTTTATAGAGCAGAAAACCAAAAAGTGAAACCAAAGCAAGGAATGCAAAGAATATAACAAGTCCTACTAGGATTCCAACTATCAGTCCACTCCAGCTCCCTCCATCCTCCTTTTGTCCATCCTTGTTTCCTCCATCCTCGTTCCCTGCAGAAGAGAATCAGGAGTTAGTCTGATGTTTCAGCTAGGAGACGATAGAGAAGCTGCTGTCCCACATCATCTACTGATCTCTGATCTCAGAGCAGCTGCTTCCTCCAGAGTCTCATCAGCATCTCCAGCTCTGTTTCCTCCACCTTTCTATTACGCTCCCTCCTCTGAAGGTCCACTAGATTAAATGTTGTAGACAGCAGCAGACCATAGCAGCAGTTCTTGAAGGTGACCTTGTAGTGCAGCTCTGCAGCTTGTCATGTTGCTTAAAGTGACTAAACAGCTTGATGGTAGAAATCTTTCTCCACCTTTAACAGGATCCTGAGGAAAGTTCTGGAGGATTGTTGCTGTTCTGCTCCAGAACAGCAACAATCCTCTGATCCAGAAGCTGTTCTCTGAAAGCCAGGAGTCCATCTTGGTGCTGGCCAGGAGCAGATCACATGATGCTGCTCTACATATCTGATGTCTGACTACTGGGGACTGAAATAGACTTTATTCTGCATTGATTTCAGCATCTTTACCTGAAATCAACTGATTGGTAAATGACTGGAATGACATGGAGACTGATTTTAAACAGAGTCACTGCCAGCCCTCATTTATCTTCTGATTCTCCACATTTGTTTCTATGTCTTCAATAATAAATAAATGTCTTAGAGCACATCAGTAGAACTGTAATAATAGATGATTTTAGCAGCAGCAGCAGCAGCAAAGCAGCATCTGATGCTTCTTGAACTAAATCAAAGCAGCTGGATGACGTTCTACATTTCTGTTGGACTTTCTGGAAGAAAACTGTCAAATTGTTCAGTTCTAGGATGGTTCTGTCAGAAATGAAAACCAGGATTCATTGAAGTCTTTCTGTCCATCTCCATCATCTAACATCTGATCTGTTTCTCTCTTCCATCAACAACCAGGAAGCTGCAGGAGCTTCTGATCCACAGACAGACTCACCTGCTTCAACTCTCAGGTTAATGATGCAGATGGACATAAATTCATTATTTCCTCTCTGAACGACTCGACACTCATATGTTCCTCTATCATCAGTCGTCACGTTCTTCAGAACCAAAGACACGTCTCCATTCTTCACGTCCTGCAGATCCACCCGGTTCTTAAAGGATGGGGACTGACCCTCTGGATCAAACTGTCTGTCTCTGTACAGAAGAACATAATGATCTGACTCCAGATCAGTTCTGCTCCACTCTACAACTATAACATCTTTGTTCTCAGCTGCT
Source organism: Fundulus heteroclitus (assembly GCF_011125445.2). Classification (NCBI taxonomy): domain Eukaryota; kingdom Metazoa; phylum Chordata; class Actinopteri; order Cyprinodontiformes; family Fundulidae; genus Fundulus; species Fundulus heteroclitus. The sequence continues at coordinate 22,368 of NW_023396499.1, forward strand.
CTACATGTCAGAATGACGTTGTCTCCTGGTTCTGCTGTGATGTTTCTCTGACCTGCAGGAGAGAAAACAACACAGAGCAGAGAAGTTAGAGAGGAGCTCTGATTATTCACTATAATTCTAATCCTGCTTTAGAAATAGAAACAATCAATCTAAAACAATGAAAATGTTTTTACTATTGTATCATTAATAGCTGAAATCCAATCAGAACCATTTTCTGTCTCCAGGTCTCTGCAGACCTTCATCACATCATGTTCCAGACCAGAGAAGAACAAGAAGTTTCTAATCTAAAGTTTCAGTTCACAGATATCAGTTTCACATAATTATCAACCATCAACACAAAATTTAAGTTAGAGCGGAAACCCTGCATCAGATCATGTTAAACATTGTTTTATGTTGACATCATGATCCAGAGGAACCAAGGTGTTTTGGTTTAAAGTTCTCCCACCAGGAGAACCTCCTATGGATCCATGTATCAGCTGCAGTAGAACAGCAGAGCAGCTTGTTGGACCTTTACCTGCCTGCTGGTTATCTTACAGTTTTAGTTGATCTATATCTGATTTTCTGTGGAAGAAAAATTTCTTGTTACTGCTGGAGGTTCTCCTCCCTGTTAAAGGGGAATTTTCCTCTCCACTGTCGCTTCATGCATGCTCAGTATGAGGGATTGCTGCAAAGCCATCAACAATGCAGACGACTGTCCACTGTGGCTCTACGCTCTTTCAGGAGGAGTGAATGCTGCTTGGAGAGACTTGATGCAACCTGCTGGGTTTCCTTAGAGAGGAAACTTTCTCACCAACCTGGAGGATCTGATGGAATCTGACTTTGATATAGATGACCTATATCATGGACTGGCGCTATATAAATAAAACTGAATTGAATTACCCAGTGGGACACTTTATATCGACTATATTCTATACCTGATGTATTGTAAGGAAACTCAGATTGTGAATTAAAACGTTTATAGTAAAGTAGAATTACACAGATTTACCATATTTAAATACATGGTTCCAAAACAGGGTTTTAAACGTTTCAGATTGGATGGAAGAAGAGATAAAATGCAGAAATAAATAAGGGGAAGGAATTAGCTCAAGTATCAATGAAGATTTTTTACACAACAGAAAATATTTTAAATCACATCATCCCACATGAAAACACATCATATTTAGTTATCATCTAAGATCAAACTTACCAGCAAAAACACTGAAGCTGAAAACCAGCAGAGCCAACTTGAGTGACGCAGTTAGAAAAGCAGCGGCCATTTCCTCATTCAGCTCCTCGGCCAGTTTAACCCTGAGTTTAATAAAATCCTCTGAGGACCAGCAGCAAACAGACTTTAACTCGAAGAATAAACTCTGTTAGATGTCCGTTTGGGTCAGACAGAAACTTTAGAGCTAATTAAGACAGACTAAGAGTTTTTAGTGGAGAGACGACGGCGGTCTAACCGAGGACTCGCTGCTATGGCTTCACGGAAGAAGGAGGAGCGTCAGAGTGACGTATATAAATATTAAATCTACCATCGATTACAGGCCACATAGAGTAAAAGATTTCTGCTTCAACCAACAAACTGGTGTCTGATCCAACATCTACCTCCTTTAAAAGCCGTCAGAGATCTTCAGCCTTAAACTAGAACATAAAGACGGTCAACGCCCAGATATCAGAGGCCAGTGCGCATGCGTTGGTGCTGCTGTTCATGTAAATAACGTGATTCTAGAGAAACGAGTCTGAACTCCAGAAATATAAATGAGTTTATTTCCTCTGAGTACAGAAGGTTTTATTCACCTGTTTTAAACTCATCATCATCAGCAACCAGACAAACAACACACTCTGACAACATCAAACTAAAGCTGATTTACTTCAGGAAATGAAGCTCAGAGCAGTAAGCAGGAAGTTACAGATATCAAACCAGGTAAAATGGCTCCAGATACAGCTCAAAGTTTATAGTTTCAATTGTATTTATACTAAATACAGTCAGGCCCCATAATTATTCACACCCCTCCTCATCATCACCCAAACCTTGAGCTCCATTTAGACGTTTCTGTCGGATTTATTTGATGATTCTGGTGGAGCTGCTCTGAAATGTTTAGTTTATCACCAGTCAGAAGAAACATGTTTCTAGGATTTAAATTTAAATTTAAATCTGGTAGGATGTATGAATAATTTTAGACTTAACTGCAGCTACATCAGGGTTAAATGAAAAAGAAAGCTAAAGTTTAATGAATAGCTTCTGAAATCCAAAGTTTGAATTAAAAATGTAAAAATGTAATCCTTTTGATCATTGAATAAATGTAAAAATCAACCTACCTTTCTTTTAGGTGTCATAGAAAAATAGAAAAAGCACCAACAGCTGTTAGAGGAAGCTCCAAGCAGTCAAGTCAGGCAAATACAGAAGACTGAGTTTTGCGTGAATTTATCAAGGTAGTTGCTGGCTTTCTGCCCACAGGTTTCATTGTGACAGGATGTTGTTTGCAGTTTTTTCTAAAAGGTTTTTGAGTGACAAGCTGCAACTTCTTTAAACATCATCAGATCACCTGGCTCTGTTTGTATCATGGAGAACCAGCTGGTTTGGTTTCTTTATCATTACACAGAACAATGATCCAAAGAACACCAGCAAGTTCACAGTTGGTTGCCTTAAAAATAATAACAACAATAATAACAACAAGGTGTCCCCATTCAGCCCTCTGCACTCACTAAGGTGCAGAGGGTTAAAGGTCATGGCACAATACATAAACACACAATACATGCGACAAATTTACAATAATTGGTTATTAAAGGGTTGGGATGGGGTCTCTGGTGATCAGTCAGACCATTTTAATTTACTTCATCTCTGCCAGTTCATCTGGACCCCTGCAGGTCACACCTACTGCAGGTGTAGATGAAAGAAAAATGACCGAGAATCAAAATCATATTATTGATTAATCATTAATCATATTAATCATATTAAGGGGCTTGATATTTTACCAAAATGCCAGTTTAATCTCCTTAATAATGAAAACTCCACATCTAAACACTGTTTCTTGGTAGGGTCACTATCAGGAGTTCCTTCATAAATTCACTCATTTTCCATCATCACTTTATCCTGTTCATTCTACCTGCTGCTGTCAGCATGAATAACTGATTAAACTTTATTTGAACCTGTAGTGAGATATTACACAAACTAGAACATTAATATGATTTTGATTCTTTTTCTTTTTATAAACTGAAAACATGTTTATTATCCCTAATATTTTCATTAAATCTGAATTTCAGTTACCAAATCTATACTGAAATAAAACTGTGAATAAAAGTGAACAAAACAAGAAGCATCAGTGTTGATTAAGTTTAAGCTCTGACTTTCTGACTCACTCCCAGCCAGGAGATGTTTAATCACAGCATGAAATTATGACATGAAATGTCATGAATAAAATAACCTTTTTAGCGGCATGAAAGCTACTGAGAAGATTAGCGACCTGATTTTAACTGAAGGAAGAAACTGCTTTTTTTTTTTTTTTTTTTTTTTTTTTTTTTTTTTTTTTTTTTTTTTTTTTTTTTTACAAAAGTTTTACAAAACAAGGCTCAGATTAACTTTTGTTTGTTGTCACAGACATGACACCAAACTACAATCCTTCTAAGAGGCAACTTAGTGGCTATGAGAAACACTAAAAGAAATAAGACGTAATGAGAACCATCTCTGCAGTGCCTTTACCTGACATGCAGATCCATATCACCAGTGACTGTGGAGATTTGAATGTTTTCTTCTTCAGGCTGTTATCTTTATAAATCTCATTAGAACAACACCAAGCTAAAGTTCCACCATTGCCCAATGCACATTCAAAATTCACCGCTGAATATTACTTTCATCCAGTCATCAACAGTCCACATCTGCTTTCCCTTAGCCTACCATTACCTTGTTTTCTTCTGTCTGGGTGTTAATGATGCCTTAAATTAAAGTAGAATACATTAATACACTACTACTCAAGCAGAAAACTAGTTTTCCTCTGTAATGTTATCATTGTTACAAAGAACTACATATAAATTTACACATTAACTTGAGGAACAATCTTCTCAAAGAAAACTGACTCGGAAGATTAGTGATAATTTCATATTTTTATTGTTAAACACACAAGGCTAACTTTAATGAACCAAGGTAAAAATATGCCATTTTTTATCCTCCAAAATAAGAGCTGAATCAAGATGTTTGAACAACACTTTAACACCATAACCATCACAAATAATCCTGGTTAGATGGCAACATCCCAGACGAAGCGCTAAGATTGGAGGAGTGCTGGTCAGGGCTGATCGAACAGCGTCCTTGGAGAAAAGCAGAGGAGGATGACTGGCAATTCACATTCAAAGCTCCTGGTGCACTTTGGCAAAAGTTGTCAGAACCTTCTGCTCACCTGACCTGGAATACCTAGCAGTTAAGTCCAGACAATTTAAACTAAGATAGGACTTAGCTCTGTTATAACAACTGCAACATACCTAGAGCCGAGAACTAATGCTAAGCTAGCTCTTGAGGATCTTTGCTGTTTTTTTATTGGCCAAATGAACAGTAATCCAAAAAAGGCTGTGATAATTGCTGGGGACTTTAACCATGTCAATTTAAAGACTGTGCTCCCCAGGTTCCATAAATTCATTAAGTTTCTGACCAGAGACAATAATAATTTAGATTACGTTTACTGTAATATCCCAGGATCGTACAAAGCTGTCGCAGCCCCACACTTTAGTTCATCAGATCATGTCTCCATGGACCTGATTCCTCGTTATAAGCTTTGAATAGAAGAGGCCTGCTGAGCTCTACAGGATTGTTTTTAAAATCCCTGACTGGATGTATTTAAAAAGGACGCCAACTACACAGATGATGTGTAGCTGAAACTACACATCATCTGTGCTGCACCGTGCGGATGCTGTTCCTGGACTTCAGTTCAGCGTTCAACAACATCATCTCAGAGCATCTGATGGAAAAACTGGAACATCTGGGCTTCAGCACACCCCTTTGCAACTGGCTGCTAGACTTCCTAACCAACAGGCCTCAATCAGCACGGGCTCCCCTCAGGGCTGCGTCCTGAGCCCCCTGCTGTTCACTCTGATGACACACGACTGCGTCCCCAGGTTCACCACCAATCACATCGTGAAGTTTACTGACGACACAACGGTGGTGGGCCTGATCAGAGACGACAACGACCAGGACTACAGAGAGGAGGTGGAGCAGCTGGTGGGCTGTTGCAGCGACAACAGCCTGATCCTGAACGTGGAGAAGACGAAGGAGATCATCGTCGACTTCAGGAAGAACCGGCCTCACCACGCTCCACTGCTCATCAACAACTCAGCGGTGGAGGTGGTCAGCAGCACCAAGTTCCTGGGGGGGCACATCACGGACAACCTCAGCTGGACTATGAACACCATGTCACTGGTGAAGAGGGCACAGAAGCGACTGTACTTTCTGCGGAGGATGAGGAGAGCCCGCCTGCCCCCGCCCATCCTCACAACCTTCTACAGAAGCACCATAGAGAGTATTCTGACCAGCTGTCTCTCTGTGTGGTGTGGAGGCTGCAGTGCCTCCGACTGGAAGAACGTGAGGAGAGTGCTGAGGACAGCAGAAGGGATCATCGGGGCTCCTCTCCCCTCCATTAAGATATTTCATCTCAGCGCTGTGTGTCCCGAGCCTGTAACATCATCGGGGACCCCCCCCCTCCCCCACCATGGACTGTTCTCCCTGCTGCCCTCTGGGAAAAGGTTCCGCAGCATCCGCTGCAGGTCCAGCGGATGCTGGACCTGCAGCATCCGCAAAAGCTTCTGCAAAAGCTTTTTCCCTGTTGCCATCAGACTGTTGAACTCTAAACTGGACTCTGCACCACATGTGCATCATTATCTGACATTCCCAACGTTGCCGAACTTTATTATCCATTCAAATAGTATACAACTCAATATTTCTGCATTTTTGCACAAATGCGTTTTTGTACCATTAGTTTTGCACATGAACAATGGTTGAACGTTATTCTGCACACTGTTTTTCTCCTGTAGTGTTACATTCTGATCACTGCTGTACTTTATATAGTAATCTTGCCTTATTCCACCTGTAATCTCACTAAACTCTTATAAGCTGTATGCAACGAAATTGTGTTCTGTTTGCACTCTGTAAGTACAAAATGACAATGAAGTTGTCTAAGTCTAGGTCTAATTAAGTCTTTCCTATATCCACTTCTGCACTGATGCTATCCTACCCACAAAGACAATCAGAGTCGTCCCTAACCAGAAACCATGGGTGGACAGCTCAGTGCGGTCCCCGCTGAAGGCCCAGGATTCAGTGTTTAGAAACATTATAGACTACAAGCGCAGAGACCAGCTCTCCCTGACACCCTAAACAGCCTCTTCGCACACTTTGACTCTCCAAGCTGTAGCGAGCCTGAACATCATCTTCAGCCAGAGGAACACCATCAGCCTCTTGTCCTGCAGCTCCACCAAGTGACCTCTTCCCTGAAAAGGTCAAAACCAACAAGGCTGCAGGTATGGACATGGCATCAGCCCGGACGCTTAAATCTTGTGTAGACCAGCTAGCAGAGGTATTTCTGGACATCTTCAACCTCTTCCTGCAGCTCTCATCTCCATCAATGCTGAGTCCCACTACAGGGATGAGGTCAGCAATCTGACCCAGTGGTGCTCCAGAACAATTCTGATCCTGAAAACTGGTCAGACCAAGGAGGTAATAATACACTACAGGAGGTCCAGGAGGACTGAACACCTCCTTTCTACATTCAAGGGTTGGAGGTGTGGACAGCATCAGGTCCCTGGGCATTCACATCTCCTCTGACCTCTCCTGGACTGTGAACACCTCCAACCTGGTGAAGAAGGCCCAACAACGGCTCTTCTTCCTCAGGTTACTGGACTCTTTTTAAGTGTCACCTTTTCCGTGTTCACCTCACCGAAATTAAAGAAAATGTTGGGAGAGAAGAGAGCGCACACTTTGTATTTTTTTTTCTGACTGTAGGCCCGGATATGACTAGAATCATCCATGTGCGTTTTCATCACGTAATAATGAGCAGGAACTAGGAACTATAATTCAGGATATTGGGACGAAGCCAAAAGCATAAAAAGTAAATAAGTGTGAATGCTGCTTGTCAAGACTTGATGCAAACAGCTGGATTTCCTTAGAGAGGAAACTTTTTGACCAACCTGGAGGATTTAATTTAATTTGACTTTAGTTAGAGCCTTAAGATGATGCGTACCATCACTGGGTGCTATATAAATAAAATCCAATTGAATTGAACTGCGGTGGTAGCAAATGTGTGTTCATCAGAACAGCGAAGGCTGTCTTAACATTTCCTTTGTTAGGACAGAGAAAAAATTTTAAAATAAAGAGACTCACAGTCATAAATGATTAAAAGCATCATCGAGGTTGAACAAAAAGGTATTTAAAATATTTCTACATTGGGGGCAGCTTCAGACACATTCAAAGCACATGAAAGGGGAGAGCAGAAGTAAAACAACAAAGAACTAAACAGAAAGTCAAATGTTGTACATAGAAACCGCTGCCACTGCAGAAGCAGGTCAGAGCTACAGAGTTTCCAACCACAGCCTCCATGCCAGCAGAAAACACTGCCAAGACCTGCAAAAACAACACTGAGCCACTTCCTCCTAGCTACCCAATTCTCATGCACAAAAGTTGAGCTTTGCAACCTTCAGTCCATGTGTTCATGTGCTGGTTCTGGATTCACTCTGGCCTACTGACTATGATGGACACACAAATCCACTGATCATATACTAATCCATGTATGCATCTTTCCAGCATACATGGATTATGTAAAACAGAATGTATTGGTATTTTATCGATGCTTTTATGTTAAAATCAGTTTTCTTCATGTACCTCATGTGAAGGTAGACAGAGAGGATTGTTGCAAAGCAAGGAAACCACAGCAGGCATGTTTACAGACAGTAGTTAGAGGCTCATTACAGAGGAAACCATTGCACCGGAGGCTTAAATGATTCTCGTCAGGGTGACAATGGAAAAACCCTTACTGTGTCTGCTGGGTAAGTAAAATATATTTTATGAGTCAGAGTTATGATTTTGTAACAGCCAACAGTTTAAAAGCAGGTGTTTGTCTTTGGTTTGAAATGAACAGGAAACTGATGGTGAACATCTATAAAATGCAGACATACAGATATTATGTTTATGTGTCTGATGTCTATGTGAAAATCACAAATGATAGATGCCTAGAAACATCTGGCAGTTGTTTCAAGAACCCAGCCCCTTGCTTAACACTGGAATCCGGATCTGTTTTGCTTGTGAGAAGACAAGCACAGATAGAAATGAGTGTGCATGCAGCCCACAGACATCATTCAGTCACTCACTTTACTGAGGGGCAGGGCTATGAATAGAGGCGTGCTGTGGGTGGTTCTGCAGACACATGCTTGCAGCCACACAGGGTGGTGGACTCTGCTCTTTACTAAATGGGTTTTAGGATAAAGTAGTAAATGTGTGTCTCCCCTTGGAATTTCAATTGTAAGAAATGTATGTATATTTCAAGTTTTTGTCTCTGATAATTGTTTTCTTCCTTTGCTGCTTCTACGAACCGGGTGGTCCACAGAGGGAAACTTGGTGTCACAAATTTTCTTCTTTAAAGTCAAGTATCATTTATTGTGTCCCTTTAGGGAAATTCTCCTTACAGCTAGGTGGGACAAGAAGACACAGACAAAACCACACACACAGAAACAATCACATAATGAATTTAGCCACAACAACATCAATAAGCTTCCATGTACAATTATCAATTAAAACAGTCTGAACAACAAACCAAGCCTGATAACCATTAAGATTTATCTGAATAATGGCCTGGCTAAAAGAGTTTTTCTATCTTTGTTATTAATTTAGGATGTCTGAACCTCCTCCATGATGGTAGCACCTCAAATTCACCATAGAGAGGTTGATGTGAAGAATGAATTATGTGTTCTGACTTTTGTAGGACTCTTTTTAACAAAAAGTTTCTTCTAAATTGGGTAATCTCACTCCTTTAATTTTACCTGCAATTTTAAAAATGTGCTTAATCCTGTTCTTGTTTCCATCTGATAGACTGACAATCCAGGTGATAAAAGCAACAGTGAGGAAAGATTCTATCAGAGTCATAGAAAATGGTCATTGTAGTGACTTGTTCTTAACAAAACAAAAACGAACCTAAGCCACAGTGAGGCTGCTGACTGGCACTCAGTTGACGCGTCGTCCTCTTGCATCCAATGAATTCACTTCAAGTATGATTAAAGAGTTTTTATTGATCTAACGCTCTCACAATAATGCAACTTCCAATGGTGCCCACTGGCTTACAACCAAAGGATCTATCATTTGCTGCAAAGCAGTGATCAATAACAAAACCTTCCACAACCGACGACGACGACGACGGTCAAAAAACTGTTTGTTTCCGCCGCAATCAGCACACCTGCCGTGCGACTACCTGTGACTCAATTTAAAACAGATGAAGCCACCCACTGTCCATTTTGGGTATTACAACAAACAGTAAAACAAACACAAAACTCCAAAATATGGCTGTAATAGTCATCGACTTTTAACACATTCCAAATTTATTTAATTTACATAGAAAGTGGAGTCATTGGTGAGCTTTTTACTAACCTTTTCTGTGTTTTCACTGAATGTTAGCTTGTTGTGGATGACAGCTCCCAGATATTTGTGGGACACATTCTCTCCATGGTTTCACTTTTAATGAGAAGTGAAGATACTGGACTAGAGTTGTTCCTAAAATGTATACACATGTCTGGCTTGGATGGATCCATACTTTCATGTTATTGATGCCAAATTCTGACCATACCATCTGAATGCTGCAGCAGAAATCGAGACTCATCAGACCAGGCAGCGTTATTTTTTTAATCTTGTATTGTTCGTATTTTTTAATCCATATGTATGTATATATATATATATATATATATATATATATATATATATATATATATATATATATATATATATATATATATATAGGTCATTATTCAGGAATGAAATAGGCCTATAAGAACCACAAGAGGTCGCCAGGTTCCCGGGTTTTAACAGTAGTGTAAATACTGCCATGTTAGGAGAGAATGGGAGGGAACTCCTGTCTGGTGACCCATGAAACATGTTAAATAAGGGAGTATTAATTTATCCTTGAAAGTTATACATTTCAATAGGGATCTTATCAGGTCCTGGATTGTCCCTCCTTTCATGCTGACTATAGCTGCAGAGAGTTCCTCCATGGCTGGGTCAGACTTCAGAGAAACCAGGGCAAAAGTTAAAGAATACAAAAATTCCTTCATAGTTTATAATTTAATTTTTTTCTAAATTAAAATTAAGTTTGACTGAATGTTTGTAGGCTCCAACTGACAAAAAGAGACAAAGGACAAAATTATCCTTCAAAAAGAAAGTTTCAACTTGTCGCTGCGTCCACAATATTTAACTGATTATAATTCCAGTTACTAAACCATCTTAATTAGAAAATGTGTTTTGCTTATGTTCTGTGAGCTTGACATGGTTAATTTAGTTTGATTTATAGACAACGGTGGCATAAATGGGGATATTGTCAGTACAGAAAACTGTAATTGGGAAGATTAGTTAATATATAATATTTTTCAGGTAAATGGACTGAGCTTATATAATGCTTTTCCAGTCAGACTGACCACTCAAAGCACTGCACACTAGAGTCACATTCACCCAATTGCACATTCCATTCATAAACCGATACGCAGCTCGGAAGGCAACTAGGGGTTAAGTGCCTTGCACAGGGGCACATTGACATTTGACAAGGGGAAGATGGAACCTTCCGATTGCAAGACGACTACTCAACCCATCAAGCCCCAGTGGCCCATACAAAGCTGATTTCAATGAAGCATTTCACACAGGATGACCAAGGTAACAAGATCCCATTTTCTGTCCTCCAAAATAGGAGCTGAATTAAAATAGTTGAACATCACTTTAACACCACAACCTTCACAAAGTTGGTGTGCACTGCAAGAAAGGAAACACATTTGTTTTCTATCATTAATATAGCAATTGCAATCATGTCGTCTAAATTGGGATTATCTATATTCCATGGCCAGAAATTAATTTGGTTCAATTCTGTTTTAGTTATATAGCACAAATTTATAACAGGTGTCACCTGAAGGCTCTATACGAAGTCAAATTCAATCGAATCCTCCAGATTGATCAGAAAGTTTCCTCTCTAAGGAAATCCATCAAGGTTGCATCAAGTCTTGACAAGCAGCATTCACTCCAGAGAAGAGAAGACAGAGCAGAGACACGGAAAGCACAGAAGCACACAATGATCCAGGAGTACTTTCTATGTTAGAGAAGGTAATCTCACACTAGCTCCATAGGGTGAGAGAACCCACACATCCACAGGGAGAACATGCAAACTCCACCCAGAAAGAACCAGGGTAGAACTTGAACCCAGGACCTTCTTGCTGCAAGGCAACAGCGCTACCCACTGCCCTCCATTGTATTCAATTAGTTATTATTTTACAATAGGTGTCAGGCTAGATGCACGATCATTGGGTTACAATACAGTGGAAGTGTTTGCTCCACTTAAGTGTTTCAGAACATCAAAAAATTAATATTAATCAAAGGCATCAAAAGTAAACAATTCATGTGCAGATTTTAAATGTTTTTATTATGGTGAAAATAATTCTAATGTATATGATATCATGTGAAAAAGTGAGTGACCCCTAAACCCAATAAATGGTTGGGCCTCCATTAGCATCAACAACTGCAATGAGCATTTTAGGCACAATCAAAATGAGTTCTGGAAAATTTAAACAAGCCTTAATGTTGTGTTTGCTCAGCTTTGGTTTGCGTCTTAGACATTTCCATGCAGACTATTTACGGCCAGCCTCTTTCTGATGGTGGAGGCATGAACTCTGACCTTAACTGAGGCAACCAAGGCCTGCAACTCTGTGGCTGTTGTTGTGGGATCTTTTCTTACCTGCTGGATGAGTCATTGCTGAATTCTTGGGGTAATTTTGATCCACTCCTAGGAAGGTTTTCATCATTTGTGGATAACGGCTCTCACTACGGTCTGCTGGAGACCCAAAGCTGCCAGATGGCTTTGTAAATAATTCCAGACAGATAGATTTCAATGACCTTGTTTATCATTTGTTCCTTAATTATCATGGATCTCAGTGTGATGTCAAGCTTTTGACGATCTTGTAGTGTGCTTCACTTTTTCAGGCTTGTCCTATTTGTGATTTCTTGACAGGTGTGGCAGTAATAAGGTCTGAGGGTGGCTAGAGAAAGTGAACTCAGGTGTGATAAACCACAGTTATGTTTTAATAGGGAGCAATCACTTTTTCAATCAGGGCCATGTAGGTTTTGATCCCCCCCCCCCCTTGTTAACACATTCAGGTAAAAACAGCATTTTGTATTTACTTATGTGATCTTTGACTAATATTTCAGTTTGGTTGATATTCCAAAACACCTAAAGGCAAAGAGGATGATCTTCTTTTGGCTTCAAATTCCAGGGGTATCACTTTATCTATTTGTTGTTCCACATGCCAATCATTTGGACGCACTCACATAACGCCAGTGTTTGTGCAGTTCCTTGCTAGCTTCTCTGGCTGTTAACACAGACTTCTAGTGTTTATTTATCCAGTTAGCTTTGGGTTTAGCCTTAAATTGTAGCAGCACTGGTCTCTCCTTATACTTTGAAAATGGATTAGGGTTAGAGTTTTTTTGTTTATGAGGTCAACAGGGCTCGCACACAAACTTTCAATAAGCATTCCAATGAGGAGCGGAAGAAGATGATCTTGCACATGAAGAGATAATTAAAAAGGCATTTCTTACCTACATTTCCTGGAAAATTGTCCCCCTTATCTTTAAGTGTGACAAGAGGAAGGGGGCATACATGTTTTCATACCTCTGCACATGTACTCAGTTCAAGTCAAAAACAAAAATTAAATATAGGATAATTGTGTCTTCCACAGACACCAAGAATTAAACTCAAGTCTTCGGTGAAAGCATCTACAGCCCCATAATTTCCTCCAAGTCATTTAAAACTTTTAAAGGATGTAGGTGCTACATGATACGTATGTATAAGAGAATCAGGAGTTAGTCTGGTCTTTCAGCTAGGAGACGATAGAGAAGCTGCTGTCCCACATCATCTACTGATCTCTGATCTCAGAGCAGCTGCTTCCTCCAGAGTCTCATCAGCATCTCCAGCTCTGTTTCCTCCACCTTTCTATTACGCTCCCTCCTCTGAAGGAATGAACCATTGTTCACTACGTATTATTTTGGTGTTTTTGTCTTATTAATCCTTTTCACAGACTCATGCCAGAGCGTTTGCATACATTGTACATTTACGTATATTATTACAAAACGAACGTTTACGTCTTGACTTAATTATATATCCTAATTTTTTATTTATATAATTATTTAAGTAGAACAATGACCAGTGCAAAATTAAGTTGTATTTACCGGAGATGAAGTGTAGACTGCACATTCTGTCGTGGTATGATGGCTCCCACAGTCCATTGGGAGTGTCTGCCTGCGCTCTTTTCATTGAAAATATCCATTTCTTTCTTCGTCCTTCGGTAAACGACAGAAACGTACATCCGACGATTTGGAATGCCTCTGTGTGCAACCGGGAGCACAACAAGTCGTAGGCATTGTTTAGATTCCAAAAATAAACTAAAAGTACTCTCTAATTCACCCATACTGTCATGGTAGTAGACGAGAACAGTACTGTTTTTGCCTACCAGCGTGACCCGGATGTAGTGCGTGACGTCACGCGTGAACTGGTCTATATTCAGAGGAAAGAAACTAATTTATATTTCTGGAGTTCAGACTCGTTTCTGTGGAAGTCACGTGATTTACAGGAACAGCAGCACTGACGCATGAGTACTGGCCTCTGCAACCTGGGCGTTGACCGTCTTTATGTTCTAGTTTGAGGTTGAAGATCTGTTTTAAATCAGGTAGATGTTGGATCAGAGTGGCCCGCTGACCCGGACTGGACCGCTCAGCAATCATAGAGGTTCGATTAACTCTGAATCATGGGCGTCGCAAAAATTATGTGTCAATGGGACGTGTCCCCCACTTTTGAAAACTATCTGACTGCACCGCTCACATTTACAGAAATATGACTTCCCCTCTCGCTTTCTTTTGCTTCCTGAAAGTATCCATTCCACTTGATTGATAGCAGTGGCGGCTGGCCAGTAGGGGGCGCTCGGGCGCCGCCCCCTTAAAATTGTTTAGATAATAAATTATTTCTGAACTGCAAAGTACTTAGAAATGTATTTATTCATACTGTGTGTCCAATAAACATGTTAGAATTTATTAAAATAGTAAATACATAATTCTATTTAATTGCTTACATTGTGCACACTTCCTTTCCTATGTGCAGGGCGCCGGTCTAATGGGAGTGAATGTAGGCGCCGCAACTTGGGCAAGCACGTGATCTGAGGCTGACTTTTAATTGGTTATTTAGGGTTTTCCAAAGGGCGCACCGCTCTGCGTCCCGGACACACCCATTCTGTTGTGTCATTACTGGTAGAGTGTCAGTACTGGCTAATTTTTTTAAAAACATTGTGTGATTGGACAATCCTCGATTCGACTCATTAGCGCAGCTGCAGTTCGTTAGGTCGATTCACATTTACGTTTGCAAAGTGGAGTAGTTTCAAAATGAGAGAAAATTCTGTTTTGTCTTTACAAAAAAATGATTTTACAAAGCGTTCACTTGAAGAAAAAAACAGGATAAAGGAGCTTGGACCGGATCGTCTTAATTTACAAATTCAGCAGCAGGCAAGTGATCTCTCCACTCCATGGTTGGACAAAGCAGTGAAGGTAGTAGTCAGCCAGTGAAGAGGCGTCAGACACTCAGTGTTGAAGACCATGAAAGGATTGCTGCAGAGGTGAGTTGTTGTGGAAAATTACTTTTACACTGGTTTATAGTAATGTTATTTAATATATTAGGAAGATGTGCTTTGTAGTTAGAAATACCTTTAGTTGTGTCTATGCTGTGTAGGTATGTTGATATAATGTTTGTCAGCAAGATATTTTATTATTTAAGTTGTACTGAAGTTTATGGGTAATGGGGAATAAAACATTTGGTTACTGAATTTTGTATAATCTTGTCCCACAAAAATGCTGTAACACATTTCATAACACAGCCTTAAAAATGGCAGCAAATGTTATTAAAATCAGGAAAACAATCTAGAAGAAGTCTTTTCAGAAACTGTCATGCTCTTGAAGATCCTCATCACCACACCCATGACCACAGCTGAAAGCTGAAAGGTGCTTTTCAACTCTGAAAAGAATCAAGACTTTTCTGAGAAACTCAATGACTCAGGACAGGCTGAATGCATTGGCCATGTTGTCAATGGAGAAAAGACTAGTCACAGAGATGACTGACTTTAACAAGAATATAATTGAGAAATTTGCTGGGCAGAAGGAAAGGAGGGCAAAATTCATGTTCATATAGTGCTATTTTTTAGGATTTATTTTGTTTGTTTTTCGTTTGTTTGTTTGTGTGCGCCCCCCTCAGTTTTTTTAGCACCAGCCGCCACTGATTGATAGGAAAAAGCTAAAACTACTAAAACTCCACTCCGGGTTTTCCTGGTTACCCACAACGTCTCACCACACCGCTGCTTTCTCCAAGCATAAATAAATAAACTGAATGGCAGCTGAAAACTGGGCAAGGTAACGTCAGTCTCACTGGCATCTCACAAAGCTTTTGGTTAAAAAAAAAAAAAAAAAAAAAAACTTTTTAATGTCCTTAAAATGAGCCGTGGGTCATCATGACAAATGACTGCTAAACAAATAAATATGCTGGATGAATCTACCTTACTTCACCACCAAATGGATGACATGTTTGTTTGCTTCAGCTCCCCTGACACAATCAGAGGAATTCCCAAGAAAGAAACCAAAAGCAAGTCAAAATTTCCCGACAGGACAGTTTTCTCCTAATCTGATGTCTGTGCAGTTAGCTGTAGGTTGTCATCCTGCCTGTAAAATATATAATTGTCTTTTTTCTGATTGTTTTGTCTGTTTTGAAGCAATACTGGATAATTATTTCCATATTTTTTCATAAATGTCAGATATGCATGTGTATTGCACACATTTCAAAATAAAGTCAAACATGAAGAGAAAAACACACCTGCAGGTTATAAGGTTACTCTGGTGGTCACATGGCCTGGGGTGGTATGAAATTTTCCAACCTGAATAATTTTCCCTGTCTGCCCCTGTGTCCTCCATGTATACATATATATGAGAGAGGGAGGTCAGAGATAACAGTAAGCTGTTAGATTCTCAGATTTAGTGACTATAATCAATACTTGATTTATCAAACCTTCTCTGTTTCTCTGTGTTGTCTGAAAATAGAGAACTCAACATTTTAAGAAGATGCCTGTTGCTCTGTGATCAGTAACAGATTCAGACTGAGGCTGAATTCAGTCACAACAAGCCTGCAGACTGCATGTCTGCACACGTTTTCCTGATGATGAAAACGTGTGCAGTTCATGTGTTTGTGTTGATAACTATCTGCTGATGTTTCAATACAAAGAGACTAGATATACATATCTGGACCTTCAGCAGCAGAGTCACAGACACAAAACTCTTTGTTTGCACTTTGTAAATCTGAATTAGGTTTATTTTGCTATACAACAGGTCAAAACAGGAGCTCTACTCACTAAGGTGTTTATTATCTCTATGGCAACAATGTATGATTTTCCTGCAGAGCCTGAGATATTGTAACTCCCTGAAAAAGTAATTTATTTTAATTAATATGAAAAGAAAAGCATTTTTTTCTTAACCTTGGTTGCAAGATGAATTCTCACAGTTTTTGTTCTTTTACCAACACACAACAATCAATGCTGTGCTGCTACTGCTTCAACCGTTTGTGACCGAACCAAAAACTGTTCTAGCCAATCACATCGCAGTATTATAATTTAATTTGTGACGTACAGCTGTGACAAAAACAAGACCAGCTGAGCCCACAGCCTAACCAACATGACAGCACAGGAGGACGCACACATAGCTGATGGTACAGATTTCTCTTAACAGCAAAAAGTGCCAGTCACCAGGGTAACTTGTTGTGGTTTTTCACTGATGATGTTATTGGCTAAAACCAATCATTGGTAGGCAGAAACTTCAACTGAATGTCGCTTCTGAGTCCGGTCCCCAAATGGATTTGATGATACCAGGGGTCCGTTCTTCGTACGTTGCTTAAAACATCTGAGATCAAATGAGACATCCAAGATGATTTCATCCGGCTAATCCTGATCCGGCTAATTGGGTTCTTCTAACACACCTGTTGTTTATGATTAGTATCGCTGGATTGAGTTATCTGAGATAACTGCATGTTCATGCGTTTGTTTAAAAGGGGAAATGTGTCGATAGTAGAAACAATGATCAGCAACGCTGCTATTGGCTGTTCAGCATGGCCAAAGAACGCCCACAGTTTTTCTCCCAAGCAGAACACAAGCTTTTAATGTAAGGTTATGCCGAATTTGAGTCATTAATTAAAACGATAGGTAACACCTCAAAGTCTGCTAAAGCCAGGAGGGAGGGCTGGCAGAAAGTAGCAGACAAATTAATGCGTAAATACTGTCCATGTTAGATGTTTCTATCACTTTCTACAGTATGAATTTTTGCATTTTAATAATTTCATATTTACTTTGTTCTTTTATGTCAGAGCCTCCACGGGACCCACTAGAACATGGGGACAAGTAAAAGTGAAATACAAGAATATTCTACAAAATGGTAGCCTTTAATTATTACACTTTATTTTAAAAAGGCACTTGTTATGTCAAGAGATCCAGTGTCAATCCTTAGAGACGGGAAGTAAAGGACATGTGCAAACTGGGAATTTTAACAAAAAAAAAAATCTTTATCCATAAAAAATGAAAATCTTCCTTTTCCAAGTCATCCACAGTTTACACGGTAAAACTGTATTGCTCCGTGTCTAGATAATGCATCCATAGTTTTTTCTAATACAATATACGGCTTGACAGGAAGCAAGCCTTTCAAAGTAAAACGAAACTTCACAATAAAATGGCCTGAACAAATCTTCTTACTGAATATGATAAAAATAAAAAGCAAACTATCATACAAATCACTTAAATATTTTATATTTATGGCTCCAACATCACTTTTTCCTCTTTAAAAGCCACTGTTAAATGATGTGTTTGTCTGTTTATAACAGCCACCAACAAAAATCTTTCTACAATTACACTGTCGCGCTGCGCTAAAGGATCCTGTCTATTGCGCAATACGCGATTAATTCTAAAAACTCTGCAAATTATTCTTGCAGCTTCCGCAACAGGTTGCCGTCGTAAAAATGGACATGGCTACGACAGACTTCCCATCTCCTCCGCTTATACAGCCGTGATCTAATCTTGTTTACATGAAATAAGCCTGCTCTGGAGCAGGCTTAAGCTGGCGCACATGTTGCTATGACAACAAGTCCAGGAAGTCTTTCGAAGAACCAAACGATCCAAGATCATGCCAAATCGTCAACAATGAAATCCAGCTAACTGAGTTAGCGACTTACGAAGAACGGACCCCAGCTCTCTATTTACTACTGGATGCTGGGAGCACAAAGTGTCAGAAAGACTGCAGCTACTTCAGGGATTTATTCAACCCTCTTTATTGATTCACACGTCAAGTACAGGTGATTCATCGGGGTTTATCTGCATCTAAATACAAATGCAATATATATTATTGGTGAGCAGAGCTAATATTAGCTGTAAATAAACAGATATAATTGAAGAACAGCAAAGTAACAGCATGAAATGGTCACAATGAGGCACCTTTAGACCACATGTTGATGACGTGTTACTTATCTGTTATCAGTAAATATTGATGATATAAATCAATCTGCTCAGCAGCAGCAGAGATGAGGACAGCAGTAAGACTGAGAAGATCATCTCTGATACACGATAGAAAAAACAACATTTTATGATATTTTCATTGCTCTTAAAGGCCCTCATTAGAAAGATGAACTTCATCTGGCTGAGAACTGCAAATTTAAGTATCAGAGAAAGCTCTGTGACCTGATGATGAAGACACAAAATCACACATAAAAAATCAATATGAATAAAACAGAAGCTTCCTAAAATGCAGCTGATTAAGTCTGAGCAGAAATCTCTGACTGCAGCAGAGAAACACCATCAGCTAGAAGTTAGTTTATCCTCCATGTTGATGTGTTGAAAGCTTCTCCCAGGTCAGCATGGAGGATTTTACTCATCTGGTCCTGTCAGCATTTCCTCAGCATCAGCTGCTGCTGGAGGTTGGGATCTCTGTGAGGAATATCTGGACCTTTGATAGAACACAACAGCAACAAGAAGAACCACCAACCCAGCACAAAATGAGACACCAACTATCCATCCAGTCTTGCTTCCTCCATCCTCCTTTAGTCCGTCCTTGTTTCCTCCCTCCTTGTTTCCTGCAGAAGAGAATCAGGAGTTAGTCTGGTCTTCCAGCTAGGAGACGATAGAGAAGCTGCTGTCCCACATCATCTACTGATCTCTGATCTCAGAGCAGCTGCTTCCTCCAGAGTCTCATCAGCATCTCCAGCTCTGTTTCCTCCACCTTTCTATTACGCTCCCTCCTCTGAAGGTCCACTAGATTAAATGTTGTAGACAGCAGCAGACCATAGCAGCAGTTCTTGAAGGTGACCTTGTAGTGCAGCTCTGCAGCTTGTCATGTTGCTTAAAGTGACTAAACAGCTTGATGGTAGAAATCTTTCTCCACCTTTAACAGGATCCTGAGGAAAGTTCTGGAGGATTGTTGCTGTTCTGCTCCAGAACAGCAACAATCCTCTGATCCAGAAGCTGTTCTCTGAAAGCCAGGAGTCCATCTTGGTGCTGGCCAGGAGCAGATCACATGATGCTGCTCTACATATCTGATGTCTGACTACTGGGGACTGAAATAGACTTTATTCTGCATTGATTTCAGCATCTTTACCTGAAATCAACTGATTGGTAAATGACTGGAATGACATGGAGACTGATTTTAAACAGAGTCACTGCCAGCCCTCATTTATCTTCTGATTCTCCACATTTGTTTCTATGTCTTCAATAATAAATAAATGTCTTAGAGCACATCAGTAGAACTGTAATAATAGATGATTTTAGCAGCAGCAGCAGCAAAGCAGCATCTGATGCTTCTTGAACTAAATCAAAGCAGCTGGATGATGTTCTACATTTCTGTTGGGCTTTCTGGAAGAAAACTGTCAAATTGTTCAGTTCTAGGATGGTTCTGTCAGAAATGAAAACCAGGATTCATTGAAGTCTTTCTGTCCATCTCCATCATCTAACATCTGATCTGTTTCTCTCTTCCATCAACAACCAGGAAGCTGCAGGAGCTTCTGATCCACAGACAGACTCACCTGCTTCAACTCTCAGGTTAAAGGTGCTGATGGGCTCAGTCTTCAGAATATATCTCTTCCTGCGATTATTTCCTCCCTGAACGACTCGACACTCATATGTTCCGCAATCATCAGTCGTCACGTTCTTCAGAACCAAAGACACGTCTCCATTCTTCACATCCAGCAGAGACACCCGGTTCCTAAAGGATGAAGACTGGAAATCTGGATCTAACCAATTGTCTCTGTACAGAAGAACAGGCTGATCTGACTCCAGATCAGTTCTCCTCCACTCTACAACTATAACATCTTTGTTCTCAGCTGCTCTACATGTCAGAATGACGTTGTCTTCTGGTTCAGCTGGAATGTTTCTCTGACCTGCAGGAGAGAAAACAACACAGAGCAGAGAAGTTAGAGAGGAGCTCTGGACATTCACAATAGGAAGAATCTCGCTGTATAACCAGAACCACTACTTGATTATAAAAACATCGGTATTTTCTTATTGAATTATTAACAGCTGAAACCCGACCAGAACCATTTTCTGTCCCAGACCAGAGAAGAACTAGAAGTCTCTGATCAGAGAATCTCTGATAGAAAGTTTCAGCTCATAAATATCAGAGTTTTGAGATATCAACACAAGATTTAATCTACAGTGGAAACCCAGAACACTTTTTAGGAACGGCATCAGATCTTGTTAAACATTGTTTTGTGTTTACATCATGATCCAGAGGAACCAAGATGTTCTGGTTTAAAGTTCTCCCACCAGGAGAACCTCACGTGGACCCATGTGTCCTTAGAGCTGCAGGATAACATCAGAGCAGCTTGTTTAACGAGTCTAATAAAAACTCACCAGCAGGAAGACACTCAGAGTATGAAGTATAATTAATGTCCTAATGTCTTATTCTGTAAGAGATCACTGATCCATACAGGAATAGATACTAAATAGAGCAATGTATCCCAATAACTAACGTTTAAAGAAGAAATTAGCGATATTTCACCACTAGGTAGAACTAGAGCACTGCCTGCAGATCAAAACAAGCTGTGCATCGAGTCAGAGTTCTCTCTACATGAACTCATGTTGCAACATCCCTGCCCTGCTCACCTTTTTAGTTTATTGTAAACAAGAAAGAAAAAGGTCATAGTGCATCTAAAAATATAATTTTAGTTCTTCACATATTTTTTTGTTCTATCTAAAATAATGACATTTTGATTATTACTCATTTAACCAAAGTAGAAATAAACTGATTTACCATAAATTCACTGTTCAAAAGCAGGTTTTAACAGAGTGAATTGAGAAAGATATGATATAGTAAAATTTGGAAATAAATCAGAGGTAGGAATCAGCTAAAAGATCAATCAAGCTGTTTTACACAACGCCAACTAATTTAGATCACATCTTAAATTATTCCTTATTATCAACCAAACTCAAACGTACCTGCAGAAACACTGAAGATGGAATCCAGCACAAACACGAGTGACGCAACAGTCAGAGAAGCAGACATTTCCTCTTTCAGATCTTCTACCAGTTGAAGGCCAAACTTAACTAAATCAGCATGAACAGAGTTAAACTTTAAGAATAAACTCCGTAGAGCTCATTTACAGTTAGATAAAACTTTAACTTCAGTTAAGGCAAACTAACAATTTCTAATCAAGACGACAGCGACTGAATCGAGTACAACCCTCACTTCGACGGCTTCACGGAAGAAGAAGCAAGAGCTGAGAGGAGGAGCGTCAGAGTGACGTAGTATAAAAATAAAATCTACCATCGATTTCAGGTGTAACAGAATAAATATCTTCATCAACCAACAAACTGATGCCTGACTCAACATCTACCTTTAAAAGCCGTCAAAGATGTTGAGCAATAAATAAAGACGTTCAACACGCAGACAGAGGTCAGAGCGCATGCGTCGGTGCTGCTCTTCATATAAATCACGTGACTTTTTGAAAAACGAGCCTGAACTCGATATATATATATATATGTATGTATGTATGTATGTATGTATGTATGTATATATATATATATATATATATATATATATATATATATATATATATATATATATATATATATATATATATTTCATCTGAGTAAAGAAGGTTTTCTTCAAATCTGCTCCAAACTCTGACAACAACGTCAGACTAAAGCTGATTTACATCAGTAAGTTAAAAATAATAAACCAGGTAAATACAGCTCGAACTTCATAGAGTTACATTTCTAATAAACATAGTCAAGGCCTAAAATTATTCATACCCCTCCTAATCTTTAGCTTTAGCTCCATGCACAGATGTTTTTATCAGATTTATGTCAGGTTTCTGTCAAGGCAGCTCTGAAATGTTTAATTTATCATCAGTCAGAAAAAACATGTTTGTAGTATTAAAACGTGACTTTAAACCTAACTCTGCTAGGAGGTATTAACTGCATCTACTTCAAGGTTGTCATGTTTGCTTTTAGATGTTTGGCCCACATGCAGAATACACTCGGTGAGACGGTCCGTGTATCTTTCGTTCTTTCCATTTTCAATTGCAAATCAAAAATCAAAAAATAAAAAATGGACTGGTTATTTTGTTTTTTGATTCTTATGGTTAAACCAAAAACGAAAAACGAATTGGTTTTTCATATTTCAATTATAAGCTCAGATCAAAAAAACAAAATGGAAAAACGGACAGCAAAGCAGAATTTGATTTTAATATTTAATCGGCGCAGTTTTTACGTGACCCGGAAACAGCTGTTTTGCGACTTCAGTAAAGTTAGAAAGATATTCACAGATTCGGCTTTTCCGGATCAATAACTCATCGGCGGATGATTTATTCTACAAAACAGACACCTCTCTGTAACCACAGCAAGACAGACAGTGAGCTACAACCGTAGTTTCATAGAAACGAGTCTCCCACCGTTAGGGACCGTGTGCAAGTTGCTACACCAGAAACATAATCAGAGAGAAATATTCAACAGCTTCACCAAGGAGAGGTGGATTATTATCAAAGTAATTTCATATGTATCTGCTCTCATGTATATCATACCACATATATTGGAATTGAAAATAATACATTTTTTGAGGAATTTCCCAAAGCCTAAATGGCAAATGGCACCTATTTTATTATTACAATAAGTACAACATGAGCAATGACTATATCATAGATCATTGTAGTGCCACCAAACTTGTAGAATACACAGATAACCTCATCTAGTTCATACTACAACTCTTACTGTGGAAAGATGGGCCACAGGTATTTCAAATATTCCCCATGTAACATTAGGGGCATAAACTATTATCCATCCATCCATTTTCTGACCCGCTTATTCCCTCATGGGGTCGCTGATGCCTATCTCCAGCGATCACTGGACAGGTCGCCAGTCTGTCGCAGATAAAGTATTATCATCATTCACAAAGTAACTTTTATAAGTTGTAGGGTGACAAAAATCACATCCACATCATATAAGATTTATTTACACAGCAAAACTTGGCTTCTGAATTTTGACTCTCAATTCTGAGGAATAATTTCACATAAAAAATAATACAAATCTTTCTCCATCGTTTTTATTAGCAGTACTCAATTTGAACTGCAGGAATCTTTAAGCCAACACTCTTGCCCTGGAAACCCTTTCCAGCATTTCTTTTTTTACAGGTATAATATTAATTAAAAGTACACTTGGAATTTAAAAACATGACATTTTCATGTGTTGTCATTGATTTTTACTTTATTTCAAAGATGTTTGAGCTTTGGTTAGTTATTTAATTTATTTGATTAAATGTGCTGGTATTTACTTTTTACCTCATGGTCACTGCCGTGCAACCACACCACCAGACACTCAGACCAATTAGATGCTTAGTATAATGAACTCCCAGCCAATCATGATTAGCCATCAATTAAGGTCAGTAGAGCAATAATCTTTTTACAGTTTAGCGAAAAGAGAGATTATGAGGAAGTTGAAATATGAACAGAATTTCCACAATAAGTCAAACCATTTTTCTTTTCCTTGTCATTTTGATAGTTGTAATGAATGATACATGTTTATATGCCAGGTTAAATTCAGTTTCGATTGTGAGCTGAAGCTTGTGACCTGATTCAATGCTACATTAATTTAACCTCTCTTTAGCTACATATGTAACTGTTGGCCATATTAGATATTTTAAATTTAGACTTTAACAAGCTCTTTTTCATTTCACTTGTATTAGGTAAAATTTGGATATTATTTTTAGTAATATATATTTAGTAAAATATTTAAGTACATTATAACTTTAAAAAAATCTTTAAAAAAATTTAGTTTAGTACATTTTCCCAAATTAAGAGTTGTAGTATAAACTAGATGAGGTTATCTGTGTAATCTACAAGTTTGGTGGCACTACAACGATCTATGGTGTAGTCATTGCTCATGTTGTACTTATTCTAATAATAAAATAGGTGCCATTTGCCATTTAGGTTTTGGGAAATTCCTCAAAAAATTTATTATTTTCAAATCCAATAAATGTGGTATGATATACATGAGATCAGATGCATATGAAATTAATTTGATAATAATCCACCTCTCCTTGGTGACGCTGTTGAATATTTCTCTCTGATTATGTTTCTGGGGTTGCAACTTGCACACAGTCCCTAAGCATCTGCGGAGCCGCGAGCTCTGCATTGGGTCCAATGTAATTCACCCAGCGCGGTGGGAGACTTGTTTTGAGGAAACTACGGTTGTAGCTGACTGTCTGCCTTGCTGTGGTCACAGAGAGGTGTCTGTTTTGTAGAAGAAATCATCCGCCGATGAGTTATTGATCCGGAAAAGCCGAATCTGTGAATATCTTTCTAACTTTACCCAAGTTATGCTATCATGGTAGCAGGCGCTTCATTATTAAAGGCATACTATGCAACATTTTTCAGTTAATTAATGTGTTCCATACCGTTTTGGATGATTAAATGAGTCATTTCAGGTCGAACAAAGGTTTTCTCGGCCGCCCTGGGGGTCTGTGGGGGAAATACCGCACTTGCAATTGCAGGAGCCCTCGGCCCGCACCCACAGAAGTCTCGCTTTACGGCGAAAACTCCATGTGTTTTTGCCCTGCCATTCACTATATGCACGCGCGAAAGCAACAACAAAGAACCGCGTGTTAACGTCAATAAACATGCAAGCATATCGAGTTTTATTATTATTATTATTATTATTATTATTATTTATTTTTTTATTTTTTTTATGTTGGCGAGACGCTACCGCGGCGAGGCGGCGGGGGTTGCAGCTCACTGTCTGCCTTGCTGTGGTTACAGAGAGGTGTCTGTTTTGTAGAATAAATCATCCACAGATGAGTTATTGATCCGGAAAAGCCGAATCTGAATGGCTTTCTAACTTCACTGAAGTCGCAAAACAACTGTTTCCGGGTCACGTAAACTGCGCCGATTAAATATTAAAATCAAATTCTGCCTTGCTATCCATTTTTCCATTTTGTTTTTTTGATCTGAGCTTATAATTGAAATATGAAAAACCAATTCGTTTTTTGTTTTTCGTTTAACCATTAAAAACAAAAAACAAAATAACCAGTCCATTTTTTGTTTTTCGTTTTTTGATTTGTAATTGAAAATAGAAAGAACGAAAGATACACGGATTATGGTCCGTGTACCTTCAGGCAATTCGATTTTTTTCCGGAAAACCAAAATGGAAAACGGAAGCTACTTCCGTTTTCTCGTTTTTCCATTCAAAATCAAAAACGGGAAAATGGAAAACAAAGCTGTTTTTCCGTTTTTGTCAACACAATTTAGAAACGAAAAACCAGAAAAACTAAATGAAAAAACGGCCCAAATAAAAGCCTAGATGTACGCGTAACATAATGCAAGCCTGGAAAAAAAATAATGAAGCGGAGAGATGTCTTTTGAATAAAAAGAGAACATTTTTACGTTGCAACATGATAGTTTATCGTAAAAAACGTGAGCTTTATTACATTATTGTGTGTTTTATTGGTGGAACATGAAACACAAAGGCTGTTCAGATGCTGTAAACCAAAAATATAGAAGTAAAGTTTATTTGATGAATATTTTTCTCATGAAGCAAAACCCACCTTCGCATAGGATTACTGTCTATATGTGTCTTGTTTTTAGTGAACAGTATATATTGTTGAAGCTAACAGAGAAACAAAGATTTTTTTTTATTTAATTGATTTATCTTCACCCACAACAAAAACAAATAGGGGAGACCGGGGCACTTTTTACACTCATACATAAATATTGGAATCAAAACACCATATATAAAAAACATATGTACCAGATGAAAGAGCAAAGTCTCAGGTATATATTTTGTAGTTGTGTATTTTTTATATCTTATTTCTGTGCAGAATTATAAGCGATCTAATGGAAATTGTCACCATGTAACAAGTTGCCCCTCCAAAGGGTAACTTGTCACATTATATGGGGTAAGATGTCACATGGGGTTTTGCGACCAATAAAAAAAGGGCAAAATTAATTTTGTTGTTATTTTTTAATGTTAAGTGAATAAATGACAACTCACTTTTACTATTTATGAAATACATATGCAACATGCATTACGAAACTGACACTTAAACTTTGAATGCAAACAAAAGAAAATCTCAGAGTCAGACTCTTCATCTGAGTTGCAGTTTTGGCATAGCTTATGTAGATTGAAATGCCAGGAGTACATGCATCATATGAAATAAATTAAATATTATGAAACATTGATTGATAGCTGTCTGACCCTGAATTTCCGCTGGTGTGAATGTTTTACAGTATCACCCCAAAGTACAGTAATTGACATTAAAGTCCTTCGCTGTACTCCTGTTCGACTTGTGACCTAGGGTCACCTGCCTGACTGCCCTCAGCATCACGTCAGGTGCTGCACGGCATGCTCTGTTTTTCTTTTATAACTCCTGACCATCTTCTCACTTTGTCCTCTCTTTTAAATCGCTCTTTTTTCTGTAAAAAAATGTAAAATATTTAGTAGGATGTATGGATTTAAATTATTTTTTTAAAATGATCATTTTGGGGTAAGTTGTTACATATGACAACTTGCCCCAAAATGACCATGTTTGCTAATGCTAGCTTTTCTTTTGCTAATGCTACTTTTAAGACTAATCTTAAAACTTTCCTTTTTGACAAAGCTTATAACTAGAGTGGCTCATGTTACCCTGAGCTACCTCTATAGTTATGCTGCTATAGGCTTAGGCTGCTGGAGGACATCAGGGCCTATTTCACTCTACTGATTTCTACTGTTCTCCAGTTTTGCATTGCATTGAAATGACTGTTGTCATTTCAGCTTTTAACTTTTTGTTCTCTCTCTCTTTTTCTTCATAGTAGGTACACCTGGTCTGGCGTTCTGTTAACTGTGACATCATCCAGAGAAGACAGATCACCCGCTATTACCATCTAATGTAGAACAGATTACTGGATCAATGTGTGCTTCTGGGCTTTTTTGTCTCTCTTGTTGTGTCTGTTCTGTCTTCTGTAACCCCAGTCGGTCGAGGCAGATGACCGTTCATACTGAGCCTGGTTCTGGTTCTGCCAGAGGTTTTCCTTCCCGTTAATGGGGAGTTTTTCTTCCTACTGTCGCTTCATGCTTGCTCAGTATAAGGGATTGCTGCAAAGCCATGAACAATGCAGACGACTCTCCCTGTGGCTTTACGCTTCTCCAGGACTGCTTGTCGGGACTTTGATGCAATCAACTGGTTCCCTTATATAGGAAAGTTGTTTTTGACCAATCTGTATAATATGATTGATTTTGACTTTGTAAAGTGCCTTGAGATGACATGTTTCATGAATTGGCGCTATATAAATAAAATCGAATTGAATTGAATGTTATGTGCAAATGTGTGTACGACGTCATCCTTTTTTTTGTTGAGAGTTTGTGCATTGTGAGTGGGGGCACTAGGGTGGGAATGTGTGAATCAGACTGTGTGTGTGTGTCCTTTTTGTTTATTTGTCAGGTTCGGGTCTGAACTGCGCCCTCTCCCGAGAACATCTCAAGTCTCAGCTGAGTGTGGAGCCCCCCCCCCCCCCCCCCCATGCTGCCCCCCTCCGCTGGCTGGCGCCTTGGCCCGCTGGTGCACTGGCAGTCCTCGGGTTCGGATGCCCGGTTGGGTGCCGGCTCGTTCCGGGTGGCTGCTTCGGGGGGTTCGACCCCCCGGGTCTCGGTCGGGGTTCTGGCCGGTGGGTGGGACCTTGGGTCCTTGGGGGCCATGGCCGCTTCCACTTTACCGTAGCTGGCTGCCTGTGGGGCCCGCGGGCTCGCCACCATGGCTCTTGGGGACTTTGGCATTGCGGCGGCTGGGGGTTTGCCAGATCTTCTCTTCCTTTGGTGGGGGGGCAGATTTGCTGTGTTGGTCCCTCTTGGGCGCCCTTGCTTTGGGGGTCCCTTTGGGCGTTTGGAGTTCTGGGTTGCCCTGCGCCCAGGGCTCTCAAACTCAATTTACCCGGGGGCCGCTGGAGGTAGAGTCTGGGTGAGTGGAGCACCGACGACGACTTGCAAACAGTGGGAACACAGTAATTCGTACAAAGGTAAGCTGTGCTCAGACGGGCTCTGGCACCTGCTAACCGTTAGTGCTAACAACCACTCACGCATGTAATGTACTTTTAACTAGCTGCTATGTGTTTCAAAGGTGTAGTTAGTAACGTTAACTGCCAACCCTCCCTAAACCCTCCGGGTTTCTCAAGTATTTGAGCCTTTTCCCGCTGCCGTTTTAGTATTTATGTGCATGTATGTGGTGTCGCGGTTGAAGGAAAGAAACAATGTAGGTTATAAAATAAAACAGTGCATCTTTAACTTACCAGAATGAAAATGCAGGGAACACACTCTCATCGACATCGGGACACTGTGGAAAGGTAGGTTTGGTCGTCTTAAAGCTGCGATCCAAGCGAGCCGACGACTCTTCGTTATCTCTGACACTTGTTCTCCGTGGTTGCGCCTCCAGGCAGGAAAGCGGTGGAAAGTTAACCCATTTTCTATGTTTTTCCCATGGCGATCATGTGTTGCGCTGTTACAGCCCACAACACAGCAACGGTTTACCATGGTTGAAATCAAGTTGAAAGGTGAAATTAATTAAATTAAAACACGGCTGAGAGGGAGTACAGTACACGGTAGTCATAAGCAGTAGTCTGAGTAGCAGTAAAGGAGGTCATCAACATGGCGCCATGCAAAGTAATTACATCATGACGCCCAAGCCCTATAATATTGATCAGTTATGCCAATAATAAGCGCTTATCCTTATAATATTTAGTGTGGTAAGGCCCATTTAATCGTATAGCTTTAATATAGTGAGCAGGATTTTTTTTTTTAAAGAAGCGGGAGGTGGCCCCTGCAGTTTCTCCTGCAGTAGAGGTAATGGGAGAGGAACTCCGCGATAAGAGTCCTAACATTTAGGGTGAGACGTACTGTGAATACGTGGGATAATGTTAGGGAGCTTGTCGTGTTACTGTTATGATGCTGGGTTTCAATGTTCACCGTTATTTGAGTATTGCCGCCGCATGCCGTTCAGATTTCGGCAAACACACGTGGCGCTGATGCAAACTAGACAGCTCTTAAACGATTGGCTGTTTTTTCAGTAAGAGCATTCAGGGTTTAGGCTGTTGTTGGGATTAATGTTTATACTTCATTAACCAATTTATCTTGTTATGATGTAGTAATGTAAGCTTCTGATATAATCATATTACTCACATTATAGCTTAATCATGTTTGTGCGAAGAAACAGAATACACTCTGTTTCTTCCCTTCCTGAAACAAGAAGACTCAGCTACAAGATTATGTGCTGACTGAACGTGATTACTCAGCTGTGTATCTTTGTTGACAACTGAGGCTGTAAACTATCTGTTCCCCCACCCTTCAGTACAGCCTCAGTCCTGTAACTAGGGAAACGCCCCAAACTTAATAAAACCCGAGGAGAACGCTGAGACCGGCAGAGTGGGTTGGAGATTGTAACTGTACGGTCTCTTCCTACTCTCCTCGTGAGCCAAACCAAACTAATTGTCTTTGTGCCTTTCTTTCCCTGTTTGTATGATGTTTTAGGTATTTAGACCTGACATTACCTTGGTCCTTCGAGCCGGATACCAACATACCTGAAGATACTGGTGGACGCGGGTGAAATACAGAAAGACTGTGGCCACAGCAGGACTGAAGAGTCCTTCAGACCCTTTAACGGGACTGGGTTTCATCCCGTCCCCTGGGATTCTGAAGGTTGACGGTGATCCGAGGGATTAAGGTACAAAGGAGGACGGTGGAGTCCTGTAAATTTCGTAAGTAGGTTTTTCATTGAAACAAAAAACCTGAGTGAAAAAGACAAAATAGAGTAAAATAATTCCTACCAGGGGAGCAGGCCCCCGAAACTGACTGTGGTAAAAGTAGGATATTTTATGTCTATAAAAGAAAAAAAGACCTGAGGAATTCTAGACTCTACCAGGCAAATTAATGTAGCGTCAAATAATTCCTACCAGGGGAGCAGGCCCCTGAAACTGTCTGTGGTAAAAGTAGGATATTTTTCGTCTATAAAGAAGTGGAACTAGTTCGCCTTCCAAGGGAGCAGGCCCATGAAACTGTCTGAGGTATGTCATGATTTGTTTTTGGATGAACCCGGACACAGCACGCACGCACAGAGCTAGTTCTTGAAGTGAGTTTTATTGTACAGAATGGAGGGTTAGTGACGAGAGGAACCAGAGTCTTTATGGACGGAGATGAAGGGGGCAGAAGCTGGCTGACTGGAGGAGCGCGGGAAGACTGACCGGGAGGAAACTCTGGAGCGGAGGACTTGAGACCGTGAAACAGCTGCGGAACCGGAGAGCGTGGAAATGTTGCAGAACTTGAGAGCGTGGAGCTGAGTTGCAGGACTTGGGAGCGTGGAACTGAGTTGCAGAACTTCGGAGCGTGGAGCTCCGAATCAGGCTGAACACTGGGGACCAAAAAGCCAGCGAACACGGGGAACCGAAGGCTAGAGAACATGGGGAAATCTAAAGCTAAAAAACACGCGGAACCCAGGAGCTAGAGAACACTGGGGAACCAAGGAGCTAGAGAACACCGGGGAACCAAGGGGTCAGAGCACGACCAGGGCGCGGCACACCCGGGAATGGTACGGACGCTTGAAAGCGCCAGGGGAAAGAGCGGGCGCAACACAGCGCCCAAGGGAAGGAACGGGCGCAACACAGCGCCAAAGGGAAGAAACGGGCGCACGACAGCGTCAAGGGGAAGGAACGGGCGCACGACAGCGCCAAAGGGAAGGAACGGGCGCACGACAGCGCCAAAGGGAAGGACAGGCTGACTGATACGCTAGGGCTCAACAGCGTACGGAAACGCTGGGGCACAACTAGTCGTACAGACACGCCAAGGAAAGGAATGGGCGTACGGGAACGCCAAAGGGAAGGAACGGGCGCACAACAGCGCCAAAGGGAAGGAACTGGCGCACGACAGCGCCACAGGGGAGGAACGGGCCAACGGCAGCGCTAAGGAATGTAACGGGCGTAAACAACGCCAAAGGGAAGGAACGGGCGTACACAACGCCAAAGGGAAGGAACGGGCATATGGAAACGCCAAGGAACGGGCGTATGGAAACGCCAAGGAACGGGCGTATGGAAACGCCAAGGGGAAGGAACGGGCGCATGGAAACGCCAAGGGGAAGGAACGGGCGTATGGAAACGCCAAGGGGAGACACCGCCGGAGCGTGAGGTAAACGCCGGGGCGCTAGGGAAAGATCGCCAGGGCGTGAGGGAAACGCCGGGGCGCAAGGGAAGAAATTGCCGGGGCTTGAGGGAGATTTCTAAAATACCAGGAACCAGAGGGCGTCCTAACACGCCGGGAACAAGAAATCTAAAGACAAGGAGTCAGAGGGCGTCCTAACACGCCGGGAACACGAAGTCAAAACACTAGGAGTCAGAGGGCGATCTAACACGCCGGGAACACGAAAAACTGAACACTAGGAGACAGGGGAACAGAACAGCAACACTTGGGGAAACTAAGCGATATGAAAACCACGGAGAGCTAGAGAGGACTAGACTAACCTAACTGGGCAAAACTAAGATAAGCAAACAGGAGAAGTGAAACGTAGGGACCTTGGAAGGAGCAGGGGCCTAAAAGAGTGCAGGGACCTCTTAAGAGCGCAGGGACCTTCTAGAGCGCAGGCACCTTTAAAAACGCTGGAATCTATCCAGCGCAGGAACCCAGACAGCGCAGGCACCCAGACAGCGCAGGCACCCAAAACAGCGCAGGAACCAAGACACACAGACATTAAGGGGATAAACAACAAATACAAATACGGAACTAAGACCTGAATTAATAAACTTGACAGGGATCCACAGGGATAAACAGGTAACGGGGACTAAAGCTAGAAAACCGAAAACAAACCAGAACACTAGGATGGGGACCAAAACCTAAAGAATAACTTATAACTAAGCAAAACAGGGAGACGAGGGCAGGTGCAGCTAAACTAACGAAAAACTAGATAACCTAAGCTAGAAAATAGAACACAAACAACAGAAAATCTACAGGAAACAGGAAAAGTACAATACGACTTTTGTGGATGCAAAGGCAAGAATTTTTCACCTGAAAAGGTTGAAACAGAAATTACCACAATAGTTTTTAGTATTGTCCTGCTGAAAAACTAACCCCAGTGTTTAGAATACCCTAGGTGTTAACACACTGGACCAAATTGATTCAAAATGGGAAAAAGCTCGAGCAAATTAAGGGAAGGATTAATATGCATCGACTGGAAATTTGTGCAAGCCAAGGATCCCGATAAAATTAAACACTTAGACAAATGGATAGAAAAATACGGATTTGAGGGATGCCTCAATTCCCAAAAAATTGCAGAATTAAAAGACAAAATAACAAAAAGGTGCAAAAATGATAAAAACAAAATTCCAAAAGAAGTATGGGAGGATTTAGAATGGTGGGAAAAAGTAGCAAAATCCAGAGAAAAAGGGCAAAGAAATAAAAAGGATGATAATGAAACAGGGCCTGTAGACCAAGGTCATGTTAAAATAAAAATAAAAATAGGAAGAACCAAACAAAAAACAGATGGAAGTTTTGATGAATACAGAGTAAGGATGACCGCTGTGTTCAAAATACATTCAGGTCTGAATGAGGAACAAAACGCCCAAAGTCTCCATCAGCAGCAGTTAAAGAACGCTCTGCATGCAGGTTCAAGTAACACAATACAGCAATGGGTAAATCAACATTACATAGGCATGGCGTCTGGTAAACCAGAAGATTACATTTATCATGCACTCCATGCAGAAAAAGTAAGATAAAGAACGACAAAAAAACAAAACAAAATCAGACACCTTCCTCTCAGAAGAAGTGTTTTATCAAGGCCATAGAGCCCAGCCCGATAACAGATGCATGGGCAGTGGCAGAGGCCGAGGGGGAAGGGGAAGAGTCCACGGTTGTCCTAAATTATCAGATAACTGTTGGGGATGTGGACAGGTTGGACACATCCAAAGAGATTGCCCTAATCCAAAACAAGGGAGAAATCATTTAGCATGACTAACCGATGAAGAGAAAAATACAACAGAACCCCCTTAGGAAGAAGTAATGCTAAATCTGTATGAACTATTTTTGGTGGGGGGAATTAAGCCAGAAATCAACTTACTGGTAAACAGGAAAGAAATTACTTTTTTTTTTTTTTTACATGCAAATCTTATACATTCCCAGCTGCCCAGTTAATCTCTTGGGAAGAGATGTGTTGTATCAATTAGGATTGGCCCTGGTGCCCACAGCAAATGGAAAGATTGTGGTAAAAAGACAACATGAAGACATACTTGTACAAAATGAAATGACAGAAACAGATCTGCATGTCACTCTCAGGTACAAAAACAGCCAGAGAGTATGAGCTATGAAAAACAAGTTGAAAAGTGTACACCGGCAACAATAACAGTGGATTACCTCTACCCGGATGCTCACAGCACCGCGGTAGCAGGAATAATCTTGCAAAAAAAAAAAAAAAAAAAATGTAAGTGGGGTCCCAGGGTCCCCACTGACGTAGGACTGGTTAAAGGAGCAGTGTCAGACAATATCCTTTGAAGCCTGATCCACAACAAGGAATTGAGGCAGTGATTAAAGACCTCATTATGGCAGGAGTAGTTGTGTAATGTGATGACTCACCATGCAACACTACAGTTTTTCCTGTGAGGAAAAATGCCCCATAAGTTGGATGGAGGATGGTCCAGGACCTACAGGCAGTTAACAACACAGTTGTTCAAAGAGCACCATGCATATCAGATCCTTACACTCTTTACAATACTTTAAGACCAGATTCAACATATTACACTGTTGTAGACATCAGCAATGCATTATTTTCTGTGCCAGTGGACAAAACGAGTCAGTTCTGGTTTGCATTTACCTTTAAAGGTCACAGATATACTTACACCTGTAATGATCAGAGGAAAAGGACCCAGAATTCAGCCAGACCAGCAGAGGTTTCTTAAAAAAAAGCTCTTTAATAACCAACTCAAAAAACAGGGGAAAAATCCAAACAGACTGTAGAACAAAAAGATGGCACAAAAAATAAACCGATGAGCAGGGCAGACAAGGCAGGAACAGACAGGACGGAGTGGCTCAGGTTACTGGAGAAACAGGGGTCAAAATCCAAAAAGCAAACCAACATACAGAATTCACAGGAGGAGACTCACCCAAACTCAACAGGACAACCTGGCACTGATGTCTGGTCTCAGCAGTTTATATGGAGGTGGAATCAGGTGAAACTGGTGAGAGGTGATTGCAGCAGGGGTGGAGTAGGCAGGTGTGCGGAGTAAGTAATTAGACCAGACATCAGTGCTGAGGCTCAAAACAGGAACAGATCACAAATTCAAACCTAAACTAAGAAGCATCTGAAGACATAACTAAAACAGTAAACACGAACCTAAACAAGAATCCAGACTAGACAGAACTCAAAACAGCCAGATAACAAAAGACAGGAAAGAGAAGGAAAACTAACACTAACATAAACCATAACAGAACTCAGAATATTACAACACCAGGCTACCCCAAGGTAACTGTGAAAGTCCAACTACCTATTCACAAGTAATGTCCGCAAGTATGGAAAAATTTAACCCTCCTGGAGGGAGTCAAATTCTGCTACATGGATGACGTGCTTTTAGCATCTCCAGATAAGCAGACTTGTGAAACAGATACAAAAGCCCTATTAGATCATCTAGCCAGCCAAGGCCATCAAATCAGCAAAAACAAACTTCAACTATGTAGAACAATAGTGAAATGTTTAGGTCATAACCTGAATGCACAAGGCAGAACCATCTTAGAGGAAAGGAAGACAGCTGTACTACAAGCACCAAAACCTGTAACAAACAAATTACTCAGAAATAGCAGGGCCTCTACAACAAAACTAATGTATGAACAAGAATTGAAAATGTCAGCACAATTAAACTGGACGACAGAAGCAGAAAATGCCTTTTGTGATCTAAAACAGGCCTTGGTTTCCAGCACCGCTCTAGCGTTGCCGGATTACAATAAACCGTTTATTCAAATAGTAGACTGCAAAGGCCATTACATGACCTCTGTTTTAGTACAGCAGCACGGTGCAAAAATTAAGTCAATTGCTTACTTTTCATCTAAACTAGATAGTGTGGCCTGCACCTTATCAGCATGTGGTCATGCAGTAATCGCGGCCGGCAGCAACTGTCAATAAACAGCTGAACAGTTGACTAAATCCAGACCAGATCTAAAAGATCAACCCTTAACCGAGGGACAAACTCTTTTCATAGATGGTTAATCAAGAAAAGACAACTATGTTAAAACACAGACAGGTTATGCTGTTGTTACAGCAACAAAAGTCTTAAAAGCAGAAAAACTGCCATGAAATACTCTGCAAAAGCTGCAGAACTGATAGCCCTCACAGAGGCTTCAAATTAATGAAAGGAAAATGAACCACTATTTACACAGTCAGTCAGTATGCATTTTCAACAGTTCACACTGTGAACTCAGGCAAGTTTCCATCTCCCAGCTACCCATTTCAAATAATTCACATGGACTTCATTGAATTAAATCAGAGTGAAGGGAAAAAGTATTGTCTAGTGATAATAGATGTTTTTCTAAATGAAAAAGCAGTAACAGTAGTTAAAGCTTGTGCAAAGACATTATACCTAGATATGGTATATATAAAAAATCTACAGTGACAATGGCACTCATTTTGTAAACCAAGTGATCAAAAAGATAGGACAATGCTTTCACATAGACTTAAAGAATCATTGTTCATATCACCCTCAAAGTTATGAGACCTATGAGACATTGTTTGGCAAGCAATACAGGCTGCCATATTTTAAGAATGAATGGGAACTGAAAGAAGAAACTGACTTAGCAGATTAAATGAGAGAAATGTTGGAAATGCTTCTTCATTATCAAAATAGACAGTTGTAACCCAGGTTGCATTCTAGGGCAACCCACGTGATCGTGATTTCTTAAAGACTAGGTTCGTCTGCTAGAGGAAATGGCAAATTGTAAAACACAGAGACAGTTTGATGGTGCAAAATTGGTGAGTTGTAATAATATTTACAATATATACAAGTTAGTCCACAATTTTAAAGTTCAAATGGATTCCTTAAACCAAGGAAGTCAATGTTGAAGCCACTTGCTTCCCCGGGTCCGTTGAGTCATGTGCAGGACTTAAGAGAGCAACAAAAACTTAGCCAAGGAAACAGAATTGAAGTTTCACCTTTGCAAAGGGAGAGAAGTTGCACCAGCCGACACCTGCGAGCAACAACTCTATCCTCTTCCTTGTGCAGGCTCTTTTTATTAACTTCAAAGGGGAGGGTCTCACAGAGTTACATGAGCGAATGACACACTGTCTGCACTCATTTGGAACCATGGGAACTGTTCCTCTGTAAGCAGCACCTGCGCTACAACGCCTTCTGGTGCTACATAAATGTTTTGGGAGGTGATGGTCCAATTTTCACCTTCTAACTCAGATACAAAACAGTCCTGATACCATTCACAATTGTTGCGATCATAAAATAGAGTAACATGCGGGGGGTCAGGGGGAGGAACATAGGGAGCCAAGGAGGTGATCCAGGGTTTCCACTGTTGGAAAACCGACAGGATGCCCAGATGTGCAGTTGTTTCAGGATGGAGGAGAACCCAGTAAATGTCCACTAATTGCTCCTGCAAAGGACCAATCAGGTATTGTCCATGAGAAAATGTGCAGCCCAGTCCACATTGTAAGTGAGTTCCATCAGGAAGCAGGACCTGTAGGCCTTGAGGTCTGCACAAAATAGTTGCTCCCACCTTAATGAGAAGATCCCTTCCCAATAGGTTAACAGGTGTGTTGGGGGAAACCAGTAGACGGTGGTCAACCAGTTGATTGCCCAGCTGTATTTTTAGTGGCTTGGTAAATGGCAGAACTTGTTTCGCCCCCGAGAACCCGACGACCGTTGTGGTCTTTTTGGACACATGAGTTTGTGGAGCCTGTCTGATGGTTGAACATGTTGCTCCTGTGTCGACCAAAAATGGGACTTCAGTCCCTGATACAGTCACAGACAGCAGTGGTTCTGCCGTGGTGTCGCTGTCTGCCTGGCTCGGTGGGGCGTGTCAATGTTGTTCATTCCAGCCATTGGGATCCTCCCAAGCAGGCATCTGGAATGCAGGTCTGTAACCCCCTCGCTGTGGACCACCCCTGGCTCTGTTGGGGCATCCCCTTGGTCCACCTCTGAGCTGGGGGCCGTGATGATTACCATGCTTATAGGGGCAGTCTCTGGCCCAATGGCCTGGTTCCTCACAATAGTAGCAGATGTCGCCCCCTGGCGGTCCCCTTGGTGGTCCCCTCTGGAATCCCCTACCTCTAGATCCCCCTCGTCCCCCAAACCTCCCTCCAGAACTCTGAATTGGATGAGGAGCTGGGCCCCACTGTGGTGGGTTTACAGCTGCTGCTGGCCCTGCTGCAAAGGGAGGAACAGGTGCTGATTGGGGCACCGGAGCTTCATACAGTATTTTGTTTGTTTGTTCTTTCTTCTTTTCTCCCGCCTTTTGTTTAGCTTCGGCCAATTGCATTTTAAGTAATTGAGTCTGTAAATCTTTCAACTGATCTTCCTCTTTTCTCTGGGTGTCTTTTACTTTAGTGAGATGATGAATTAAATGGCGTTCCCACACCACAGGGTCTGCACCCACCATGTCTGGATTATCATCCATGGCTGTTTTCGCTGAGGGAGGTACTCCCTTCAGAACTGCATCCCTGTACCAGTCCCTTTGGGGCCCAACCCTATCTGGGTTGGTCCCTGTGTGAGTTTGCCACTTGGCTTTGCAGCCCTCCAGATATTCTTTGGGATTTTTGCCCGAATCCCAATCAAATTGAGGAATGGTGTTACCCCTGGTTACTGGGTATATTTCTCTAAGGGCAAAACCAATTTCAGTAGAGTGTGGGGTAAACAGATCATCGTCAGGAAAGCCCATAATTCCTGCCACCTGCGCCACCTCTCTGTTCACATGAGGTCTCATGCATCTTCCTGCTATGGCCCTGTAATCACCCAGAGCCAGTGTATTACCTGCGGTTAGCGTCTCTAGAACCTGCAGCCATGGTGCTGCCCCGTCTACAATTGGTGGTAATTTATCACATAGTGCAGACAAATCTTCCAGGCTAAAAGGTTTATATTTATGTCCCCTTCCTCCTGGCTGCTGTAGTAGGGGCATTTGGTAATTAATTTCTGTTCTGGGTCTTAAGTCATATCCGCGTGGTGGTCGCTGCTCAGAACCCCCCATTTCTGGTGCAGTTATTCTGCGACCGATGTGCACCTCCTCATGCTCCTCAGGGAAGGATGGGGGTGAGGGAGACAGTATTGGTCTGTACTCTGTTGGAGTGCTGCTAGCAGCACTGCTGTGTCTACCCAAATCGGTCAGACAAATACTCATAGATTTCTGATTTATATCTGTTTTATTCTGATCTTCCAACTTTACATTATCTGGTACTTTAACTTTACATTATTTGGTTGTGTTATCCCGCACAACTTATTATTTTCTACTCTGTTCTTAGTTCTGTCATTTTATGTCAGAACTCTATACGTCTGTAATCGGAGTTTCACAGAGTTACCCCCTGTTAAATCTCCGCATTCATACAATGTGTATTTTGCCTGGTCTTGCTCTCAATCTATATGTAGAATTTGAGGTTTCTCAGTCCTCGGGCCTCTAACCCAGCAACAGCGAGCCGCCACGCTTAAGACTCTATTTATACATCTCTGAACCACACTTACTCAAAACTGCTCCAAGGCACTCCAAATAATTAATTTAACAGACTTGGTCTACAAGGACTTGGGACACATATAATTTAGCCTATATTCTTCTAAGCCGAAAATGCAGATTCGATAAAACAGGTTCTGCTTACCTTATTTATTGTGGCTAGCCTGTGTCCCGCGTCCGTTCGTCCCAGTCCGATGTCCAATTCAGCCTGTCACCTTGACTCCCGGACGAGCCCTCAAATTGTTGAAGCCACTTGCTTCCCCGGGTCCGTTGAGTCATGTGCAGGACTTAAGAGTGCAACAAAAACTTAGCCAAGGAAACAGAATTGAAGTTTCACCTTTGCAAAGGGAGAGAAGTTGCACCAGCCGACACCTGCGAGCAACAACTCTATCCTCTTCCTTGTGCAGGCTCTTTTTATTAACTTCAAAGGGGAGGGTCTCACAGAGTTACATGAGCAAATGACACAGCTTAACAATACTTCTACCCTATATGGAGTTGCTTTTTTGGCTGCCTTGTTCTGGTTCTTCCGGTCATTGCTTGCAGGCTGCTACACTACACTGGTTCTTCCGGTCATCGCCTGCAAGCCGCTGACCACAACCCCGAACCTTGTGCTATCAACAAAAGGTTGAGCAAGACAGAAACCCGTCTTGCAAATTCCAAGAATTCCAAATTCTTTTACCAACAGGCCCGGTTTTGAAGCTTTCTGCCAGCTATCTTAAAGGCATATTAAAGCATATTAACACATGTTAAAACCTTCATAAATGTGTAAGAAACGGATCAAAGTTAATACATTCCACATCAACCAGTCTTTGTTGATGATGAAAGGGAAAACACAAATAATAATAATAATAATAATCCAGTTTCTTCAGTGAAAACTTGTTGGGCTGAATCTCCAACCAGTTCGGAAGAGGTTTCTTAGAAAGTAGGTGATGTATTTCCGGATCCGCTAAATGGTTAGCTCGCCAGTCTAGTCAGCATGAAACCAGACAATCTATGCTGTATCCTAGACCCTTTAGCCACGCCTGGAGCAGGGGGATCTGCAATATACCTGGCCTGTGTAAACAGGCCTAAGTAATCAATTTACATGTGCATGTATTTTCTTATAATTGCAGGAGTTTACATAATAGTTAAATTTCTACACAACAGTAGTTTTGGTAAGCATTTCAATTTAGATCAGTGTATAACCAAAACAGGCTGGGGAGGCTAGTGCTAGCATGCTAGCTCCCGAGCAAACACCCACCAGTTCCCTCTTGACCAACCGTGATCTTTGCAACGTTCAGTTGATTGATCACCCGTCTGTAAGTTAACAGAGGCACACGATTGAAGATATACCATAGATATCTGAAAACCGCTTGGAAACAGACTAGAAGCCTACCTGCACGTCAAGGTCCCACAGCATTTTCCTACCTAAGGTGCGATTAGCAGCTATATAAGCCGCAGCTGTCAATTTAGGACGCTGACGTGCAGCTGTCACATGACGTGAAAACCGCACGAGAACAATATTGTTCTCACTTGGTTAGTGTTGAATAAATTAAGGAAAAGAGGATTTTAATTAAACCTTTAGATAAAAATAAATAAAATTAAATCTAAAAAATGGAAAATAAAATAAACTGAATCTAATATAGAAAAATTATCCGGGTTACACAGTGATTGATGAAAAAGGCAAATTCTACAATTGAAATTTATTAATCTGCCAAGACAGGGTGCAAACATAAAATAAGGATTCATAGATCACTGGGTGATTATAATTCAATCTGAAAAACTCACAGAGAAAGAAAAGGCAATTAGAAGAATTTTATTGATACAATATTTTTAGAGTTTGGCGCTCAGACCTCGGCAGGGAAAATTCACGCTGAATTATACTTCAATATGCATAAGCAGGCATATGAGAATAGGGACATTTCCCCCCAGGCCTGAAACTGGTGGTGGAGTGGAGTTTGTTCAGTCCATATGATGATCTGTTTGAGCTAGATGTCCAACTTGGATAAACACAGGTTTGCATGAACTGTCCATGATGAGCAAGCATGAAGCGACTGTGGAGAGGAAAAACTCCCCTATGGGAAGAAACCTCTGGCAGAACCAGGCTCAACATGACGGTCTTCTGCTGGACCGTTTTAAGGAGTGACTGGGAATTCCATAAGAGTCCAGGAGGAATTACACTCTGATAGGGACGTGGTTGAAGGAGGACCATAGGAAAGCCAGCGGAGCTTGCTACGATGGTGAAGAAGGGGATGGAGGTGGGTTGAATCCGGTCATCAGAGTCCAGACCAGACATGCGCAGTCACCGCTTGCTCGCTGAGGAGAAGGCCGAGACAAGAATGTGGAGTTCTTTTAAGATGAACACAGGATGCTGATTGGCGTCGAGGAGGAGCAGTTCAAAGCTGATTGGCTTGCGTCGGAGGCAGATGAGTCTCTGATTGATGGAGGTAGGCAATAGAGTTTCTTCAGTTTGAATTTTCGCTTAAGCTCCATTTCAATCTGAAAAACTCACACAGAAAGAAAAGGCAATTAGAAGAATTTTTTCTTTTTCTTTTCTAAATATTTTTAGAGTTCGAGGCCGGTGCGTCTGCATGGTCAAAAGACAATGAGACTTGGATTAAACTAAGAACAGAGACAAGTAGGATGAGTTATAGAGGAAAAGTGCTGCGAAGGCCTACAAAACAGGGCCGGTTGCCGTGAAGGCCTACCAAAGTTGAGTGAGATGAATGGGGAGATGAGGTGAGGTGTATGGTAAGGTGCAAGAATAGAGATGGTCAGTCTCAGGATGATACTTGAAACTGAAAGGCTTGCAAAGGGGAACGTCTGAATCGAAATACGACGTTAGTGCAATGGTTCTTGCGCTTGCTGAAAAGCAGGCCGAGAGATGATTTGGAGTTGCTGTTTAAGGTGAACACTGGATGTTGATTGGGCTTCGAGGAGGTGTGGCTCGAAGCAATTGCTCCATCGGAGGCGGACAAGCCTCTGATTGAATGGAAGTAAGCAAGAGTTCTTCGGTTGTATTTCCGCCTTTAGCTTCATTTCAAACTAAAGACTCACAAAGAGAGAAAAGCGATTAGACGAATTTTTGATTCAATATTTTAAACTTTGGCGATCGGACCTCGGCAGGAACAGAAACGCTGATTTATACTTTAACGTAGATAAGCAGATGTATGAGAATAGAGATATTCCCCCCCAAAAAATGCCGAGGTCCAGGCCAGAGCTTCAGCAAGTTCAGAAGGCAGAGAGGAGAAGGATGAGTAATGAAGGAGAAAAGATGTGAAAGCTT
Organism: Fundulus heteroclitus; assembly: GCF_011125445.2. Lineage (NCBI taxonomy): Eukaryota > Metazoa > Chordata > Actinopteri > Cyprinodontiformes > Fundulidae > Fundulus > Fundulus heteroclitus. The sequence goes on from NW_023396499.1 coordinate 65,074, forward strand.
AGCAAAGAGGGCCATTACCGCAAAAGGCTTATCAAAATTTAAACGAGATGAATGGAAAGATGAGGTGAATGGTCAGTTTCGCGATGATGCACATGATGAATGAATAATCATGGCAGGGAGCAAGGCGGGAAGCATGCAGGGGACATATGTCAGAGAACACACAGGGAGCATGGCAGAGAACGCAGGGAACACGCAGGGGGTATGGCAAAGAACGCAGGGGGTATGGCAGAGAACGCAGGGGGGTATGGCAGAGAATGCAGGAAACACACAGGGAGCATGGCAGGGAGCATAGATGGGAACACACAGGGAGCATGGCAGGGAGCATAGAATGGAACATGGCAGGGCAGCCTGCATGGCAGGCAGAGGCATGGTAGGGCAAGCCGCATGGCAGGGAGCATGGCGGGAAATATGGCAGGGAGCATGGCAGAGAACGCAGGGAACATGGCAGGGCAGAGGCATTGCAGGCCGCATAGAAGGAAACATGGCAAGGAGCGTATAAGGAAACATGGCAAGGAGCATAGAAGGAAACATGGCAGAGGGCATGTCAGGGCAGGCTGCATGGCAGAGGGCATAGCAGAGAACGCAGGGAACACACAGGGAGCATGTAGGAAGCATAGAAGGGAACATTGCAGGAAGCATGGCAAGTAGTATGCAGGGAACGAACATGGCATATGACATAACAAATGCCAGGACAAAGGAGAGGACAATGGACAGGATACCTTGTCAACAGAACCAATGACAAGACAATTGACAGGATGAATGACAGAAGTTGATTATAGGTGATGCACATGAATAAATAAATGAATGACCATGAAAGAATGAACAGAATGACAAGACGCCTGCATGGCTGGACGCCTGGATGACAGAATAAATGACAGGAGATGCATGAATGAATGATCATAAAGGAATTAACAGGATGATAGGACAACTGCATTGCGGGACGCCTGGATGACAGGATAAATAACAGAGGATGCTTAGGGATGATGCACATAAATGAATGAGTGACCAAGAGGGAATGAACAGGACAGGACGCGGGCTTAATGAGACTTGAATGAGATTTGAATCCACCACCAGTATTCGCAGTTAGATTACCTTGAAGATGAGCATTAGGCGGCTAAGATGAATGAAAAGTCAGAGCAGATATGTGAGGCATGCTGATGATAGCCATCACCCAGCGATTGGGCTCCATGAGCGTCTGCTGTTGCGCAGCTCACATCCTGAATGTTGAATTAACTGTAGATGAAAGGCCACAAGATTACCGATTTCTTTGACAATTTCACGAATCTGCAAACCAACTGTTTTTAGAATCCCCCAAAACTTACGGATGCACATCCGTAAAATTAAACGCATCTACAGACAAAAGACATCATTATAGAAAGTATATTTCAAATCCGGACGAGAAGCATGCCAGACCAGAAGGAAAGTTCAGAACAGCAACTCTTAACCAGAGTATCCTGTTCAAAGGAGGGAAGGAAACGAAATTAGTGAGCTCAAGCTGCCTGGAAATAAAAACGTGACTCTTGAAATGATGCACCTGCGAGATTGAGGTGACTGAGCGAGGAGAGCAGCTGACGCTCAGAAATAACTGATATGAAACTGATATCTCGAGAATTCAAGAGCTTGTATGCACGCAAAAAGCCATCATGGAACTAGGTTGAGATCAATACGTAGAACTCAATTGCAGGCTGACAGGTTTGGTTTGAGAAAAACAACTGGGAATAGTGAAAAGAATATCTATAAGAAGAAAACAACCAGAAAATGAAGGACCTTTAAACACGGGTAACACTTCTTAAGACATAATCGATAATGTTTGCTTAGCTCATATATGCGTAGAATGCCAAACGCATACCAAATGCTGTTATGAATCGATTAGCCTATTTAGCTTATTCCATGTTGTTTGGATGAATTTAATAATTTAATTCAGATTCTGCACTGCATCCTGCTAACTGATGATCTCATTGCTTAGTAGCTTTAGTTAGCCTCACGCCTGCAGAGAGGATCCGTAATTGAAAATAGTATCAACCAGACAACAGCACCTTCAGTGATGCTCTCCGGATATTCATCTTGAATGAATTATTGAACCTAAAAGAAGAAATAGACAATCCCTAAATACATGAGCAAGTTGCTGTTAAAGATCGCCCAATACTCAAGCCATCCCCACAGCCATCCCGACGTCGGGTCCCAGCTGGCATTCAGACAATACCTACGAACAAAAACCTTAAATAACTTTAACATGTATAATTTCACAACACCTGAAGTAATTGATTGGCAAAACATTGAAATGACAAGAGTGACAGAAGTGGCCTGGTCAGCATAAATGAAAAGTCTGAACCCAATACAGACCAGTCCAAGCGATGCCAAATTGCACCAAAGTTGCAGCGGTTTAATAACGATTGGTATCAATTGCTGAATTTAAAATGCACTTCATAATCCAACCAGTAGGTGGCAGCAATGCCACCACTACCCGCTGGCTACCGGCAACACCAGAAGAAGAAGAAAACGAAAAGAAGCAGTAAAATGAAATACGTTCGCCTGAATAGAGGACGATCATGGTTGAATACATATTACCTGAGCTGGCTCCGAACGCATTAGCAAGTGAATGAGAGAGTAGATCCGGCTGAAAAGTTGCCGCCGGGACGAGCGGCAAGGTGGCGCCAATGAAAACCAGAGGAGGTCCCGGATGAGTCGGCAGATCCTCGAACCAAGAGCCAGCCCCACGGGATCAGTTTGAGAAAGACCCCGGCGCGCTATGAAGCGAAGCTGACCGGAACTTAGGCAGAGTTGGGACGTGTCTGCGTCGTTTGCGAGTTCATTGCACCAGGAATCGGAGCTGATGAAAACAGAGGTCGGAAAGGAAGATGTGTGGCTAGACGGTATTCCTATGGCAAGAGGATTTCAGGATAAGTTATTATCTCTTGAATCTGGTCATAAGAGTCCAGACCAGACACGCGCAGTCACCGCTTGCTCGCTGAGGAGAAGGCCGAGACAAGGATGTGGAGTTCTTTTAAGATGAACCCAGGATGCTGATTGGCGTCGAGGAGGAGCAGTTCAAAGCTGATTGGCTTGCGTCGGAGGCAGATGAGTCTCTGATTGATGGAGGTAGGCAATAGAGTTTCTTCAGTTTGAATTTTTGCTTAAGCTCCATTTTAACAAACACAGATCCTAAATTTGTAAGAATGCAGAAAATGCAACAATAATAATAATGGATAAATGAAAATGTATGAAATCACTCAGAGTACTGTCTGCTTAAGACTTTTCAAGGGTAAACTAAACACATGGGAACCGAGAACAAGATACTTGTTAAAAGGTTGAATTAGATGAGGTTAAGATTGTAAGATTGTATTGGGGAGTATTATCAATTAAACTAATGTTAGATGACTGAAAAAGGTTTAAAGACTCAAAAAATTATATCTAGAGTAGTATGGAGCAGTTAAATGATTAGGGGAAGATGTTTTTAAAAGACGAACAATGAATTACTGCTCACAGCATACTACAGTTTAAAGTTTTTTTGTTTTTGTTTTTTTTTTCAAACAAGATTCAAATAAGGGACATAAAACACAACCAGGGTTGCCTACAAAAGCTGTCTGTTAAAACAAGCAGAAATGATAAAAAAAATAAGAAAATTATGGGGTTAGAATTGCTCTTCGCTTTAGGTGAAAGGCATATTCTATTAGAAGTCCTTTGGTTTGATGCATGTCAAACTGAAACTGCTTCACAGAACTACTTCCTGTCTCCGCCCTGGGCTACACCCACTTCCTGAATAGCAACCAATTATGACTTTGTGTGCGCTGGGGTATGCACACACTTCCTTTTTTTCAAGCTGAGCTTTTCAAAATAAGACAAAAGATACATGGGGATGCTTCTGATTACCATCACAACAATATTCTGGAAATATACACAGTGGAGCTTTCTTTTACAAACTTAAGGGTTTTGTTTTTGGGTTTTTTTTTTCGTTTTGTTTTTTAGAAAAATGTGAAGTATTTTAAAACTGGTTCGGCAAGAAGGTTCTGAAAGGTTTTAAAACAATTCTTTGTTGAGACTTAGTGTGTTAAATGAGTTGAGATGAACCTTGACACAGTAGCCATGAAACAGAAACTGCACAGCACTGATGAGTCTCCCTCTGGGTCTCAACAGGAGATCCAGTTAGTGGAACCAGGGGACTGGGTGCTGATCGAAAGCATTAAGAGGAAACACTGGCATTCACCCAAGTGGGAAGGACCTTTTTAAGTGCTCCTTACCACCCCTACAGCAGTAAAAATAGCAGTCTGGTAGAAACCACAATAGACTATTTGTCATGGTTTAAGTTTTGTCTGGCTTCTTTTTTATTTTGTAGTTCACTAAGCTCTCCTTCGCTCAGCTTTAGTCACACCTCTGGACACTAATTAGTTTTCATTCCCGTCACCTGTCAGGCTGCAATTACCCCTGATCTGTTGCCACCTGTGTTCACCTCTTTATAAGACTCACCTCATTCTGTTCTCGTCGCTGGTCCATAGCGTTCACTCCCGCTCCGTGTCTGCCAGAATCCTTGTCAGCTTAGTTTTTGTTACAGTCAGCCAGAAGACTTACTTCAACTTTGTTTTTGTTCCAGTCAGCCATTAGACTTTCCGTCAGCTTTGTTTTTGTTCCAGTCTCTGCCTAGATCCAGCTCAGCTCTGTTCCCACTCCAGTTCTCAACTCCTGGTGAGCTGTTCCAGTCTCAAGTCCTCGGCTCAGATGTTCTGGTCTCAAGTCCACGGCTCAAAAGTTCTGGTCTCAAGTCCACGGCTCAGACGTTCTGGTCTCAAGTCCACGGCTCAGACGTTCTGGTCTCAAGTCCTCGGCTCAGACGTTCTGGTCTCAAGTCCTCGGCTCAGACGTTCTGGTCTCAAGTCCTCAGCTCAGATGCTCCGTCCTGGTCGCTGGTCTTCGGCTTCAGAGTTCCTCCTGGTCAGTCTCTCCACACAACTCCTGCCGGCCAGCTTCTGCACCCTACACCTCCGTCTGAAAGACTCTGGGTTCATCATCATCCATCTTCCACACCCTGTTCAATAAACTCTCTTCTAAGAACTAGCTGTGTGTGCGTGCTGTGTCCAGGTTCATCCTAGAAAAATATCATGACACTATTATGACAAATCACCCGAATTATCAACAACCTTCCCGAACCCATGTTTAAAAACAGAACAGAGAGGAACAGAAGATCTGTATTTCTGTTATAACAGTACAAGATTTCAGGCAGTTCTGGTACAAGACATCAGCAAAATAAAGATAGGAGGCTACAGCAGCGATTCTTGGAAAGGGTACAATTGGTACTTGGACAGCACCGGCCTAAAACAGTCAGGACATTATTGGGGAAATGTTTTTGCAACCACTGGTCGATTTTGTCCTAATGTAACCGCCTTCAATGTAAACAAAATGAATAACAAAATCTCTGAAGAAGGAACACTCACACAGGGACCCAAAACAGATTCAGATATGGTACCCTTAATAATAAACAGCCCCCTCACTACTAATGAATGGTTTCAGGTCACAACAGGAGTCTCAGGACAACCAAACAACTGGCTGTTAATGGTAGAGCAAGCTGCTAACATGTCCGGACAAAGCTGCGTAGTGTGTATAGGACCCAGGCCGCTACTCCAAGTTTTTCCAGCAGTAATGGATGGATGCTGGATGTTTACTCAACGACTAGGAAATTGGGCACAGAGTGGTTTTGAAGCAGTACATGGACAACTGGCTGTGACTTCACACATGGCTTTTCAGAATAGAATTGCTCTAGATATGTTACTGGCAGAAAAAGGAGGAATCTGTGCAATTTTTGGTGAGCAATGTTGTACTTTTATTCCAAACAACACAGCCTCAGACGGCAGTCTCACTGTCGCCCTCGAAGGCCTACGATCACTGAATGGTAGAATGAAGGAGCATTCCGGCGTGGACACGTCCATGTGGGACTCATGGTTGGATGGTTTTGGAAAATACTGCATACTCAGTCCTGTAACTAGGGAAACGCCCCAAACTTAATAAAACCCGAAGAGAACGCTGAGACCGGCAGAGTGGGTTGGAGATTGTAACTGTACGGTCTCTTCCTACTCTCCTCGTGAGCCAAACCAAACTAATTGTCTTTGTGCCTTTCTAGTGGCGTTCTACAGCCTGTGAACTACAGGATATGCGCAGCCAGAGAGCTACATTCATTGACCTCACAACTTTCATAGAGAAACAAGTGCGGGTTCTAACTGACCCAGTGTTTGGAAACATACAGGATGCTCCATCACTGACAAATAATAGAGGAGTGAACAAGCCAAATCCACAAACTCGTTCTGGAATTAAGGGAACCAGCTTTGCTACCACTGTAGCTCCTGTGATACACAAGACTCAGCCTGGAACTAGAAGAAAGGAGCATGTGGAGTTTGCGAGGAGAATATGCATCTGTTGTGGAGAAGGACGTGTTTTGGATTTGTGTCCACAGTTGGGGAAGAAGGCATACGAAGAGAGGATAGGCTTCTTAAGAGAGAAGGGTGTCTGCTTTGGCTTTTTGTGTATTGGACACACGAGCAAAGTTTGCAGAAAACGGATTTCCTGTGCAAAATGTGGTCTCAAACATCCAACTGTTCTTCACGTTCCACAAAAGGAAAAGCACAAGGATCCAGACCAAGCTGAGAGGAAATCAGAGGTGTTCGTAGACAGTGCCCTGATGTCAAGTGGGCTTACAGGGGCTGGTGATTACGACTGCAAACTTCCAATAGTTCCAGTGCAAGTTAAGTCCAAGAAGGGCGATAAGATTGTCACCACCTATGCTTTCTTGGACCCGGGAAGTACGGCCGTGTTCTGTACAGAGGCACCAAGGGAAAAACTTAGTGTTCCAGGAAAGAAGGTCCATATTCTCCTACGGACAATGGGCCAAGAGAAAGTGGTGAGCAGCTACATGGTGCCAGGACTGGAAGTGGCCGGCTTGACTGGGGAGCATTTCTGTGAGCTGCCCAAGGCTTACACGCAATCACACATGCCTGTTCACAAGAGAAACATTCCAAAACAGAGTGATATTCAGAAATGGCATTATTTGAAACATGTTCACTTGCCTGAGATTGATGCAGGGATTGAGCTGTTGATTGGGACAAATGTCTCCAAAGCCTTGGAATCCTTGCAAGTGATTTGTAGTGTAGGAGATGGACCCTATGCAATTAGAACAATACTGGGCTGGACAGTGAATGGGCTTCTGGATGAAGACTGTGGCAGTAAGCAGCCAGAGTTAACCATGAACAGGTTGTCAGTTGTGACTTTGGACAAACTTTGGCAGCAGCAGTTTAAGGCAGACTTCCCTGAATGCAGCGGGGAGGAACAGCCTGCCATGTCAAGAGAGGAACAAAAGTTCATGAAGCCGGTTACAAGTTCAGCGAAACAGGTTAATGGTCATTATCAGATCAACCTGCCATTGAGGAATGAGGACGTTAGTATGGCAAATAATAAGAAGATCATTGAGCAGCGTGCCTTACATCTGAAGAAGACTCTTCAGAAGGATTCCTCATTTCATGCTGACTATAAGGCCTTCATGGAAGATTTGGTTGTCAAAGGCTATGCAGAAAGGGTGCCTGAAGAGGATTTGGAACGTAATGATGGCAGGGTTTGGTACATCCCACATCAAGGTGTTTACCATCCTACGATAAAGAAGATCAGGGTTGTTTTTGACTGTCGAGCAAGTTTCCAAGGAACATCACTTAATGCCCAACTCTTACAGGGCCCAGACCTCAAGTTCACTGATTGGAGTGATGAGCAGGTTCAGGAAGGAACCAGTCGTCATCATGGCGGACGTGGAGGCGATGTTTCACCAGGTCAGGGTACCACCTGAGGATGCTGACTTCTTGAGGTTCCTCTGGTGGCCTGCTGGAGACTTAAGTCAAGAACATGTGGACTTCAGGATGCTGGTGCATCTCTTTGGGGCAACGTCCTCTCCCAGTTGTGCCAATTTAGCCCTCAGGAAATGCGCAGAGCACAAACAAAGAACAATTCAGCGAGGAAGCAATGGATAAAGTCCTACATAGCTTTTACGTGGATGACTGCCTAGTATCCATGGCTTCAGAGGAAAGAGCTGTATATCTTTATCATGAGCTCATCGCAATCTGTGCCAAAGGTGGGTTTTGACTCACAAAGTGGATAAGCAACAGGTGTGATGTCGTAAATGCAATACCTGAAGAGCACAGAGCCAAAGATATGAGATTGTTGAACATGGACCGGGAGTCGCCACCCGTGGAGAGAGTGCTTGGTGTGGAGTGGTGCATTCAGTCTGATACTTTTAAGTTCAAGATTATTGTTAAGGACAGACCACTCACTAGGAAAGGAATCCTCTCTACGGTTAGCTCCATCTATGATCCTCTTGGGATGGTGAGTCCTGTCGTCTTGTCTACCAAGAAGATCTTAGGGGTCTATGTAGGAGAGCACTTGGCTGGGACGATGTCATACCCCAGACTGTGGCTCAGGAGTGGACAAGCTGGCTGGATGAACTCTGTCATTTGGAGAAATGTAACATCATGAGGTGTCTGAAACCATCAGATTTTGGTGAAGTGACTACAGCACAATTACATAATTTCTGTGATACAAGCGAGGATGGCTATGGAACAGTGACTTATTTACTGTCACGAAATGCACAAACACAGGTGCACAGTGCGTTCATCATGGGAAAGGCAAGGGTGGCACCATTGAAACCTGCTACCATCCCCCGAATGGAGCTTATCGCTGCCACCATGGCCAGTCGCATTGACATCTTGTGGAGGAAAGAGCTGCATATGCAACTTCAAGACTCTGTGTTTTGGACCGACAGCACTTCGGTGCTCAAATACATCAGGAATGAGACATCCAGGTTCAAAGTCTTTGTTGCCAAAGGAGTCACAGAAATTCGCAAGGCTTCACAACCCTCTCAGTGGAGGTATGTTGGAACAGCAAGTAATCCAGCCAATGTCGCCTCCAGGGGTGTGAAAGGTGATGCATTTCTCAAGGATGCAACATGAGTGTCAGTGCCTTGTTTTCTCCTTCAACCATAGGATGAGAGGCCTGTCAACCCCGAGGATATTCATCGACAAACAGCAGAGGACCCTGAGGTCAAGAAGGAAACCACAGTAAATGCTGTACAGGCCAGTGAGGAGGCTGATGCAGTATCTTGCATGATCCACCACTTCAGCTCTTGGATCAATCTGAGAAAGTCTGTAGCCTGGATCCTGAGATTCAAGACATGGCTCTCATCTCTCTGTCAGAAGAGGAGACAGTTGAATGTGGCTCTTGCACAATCAGGATTGGATGAAGAACAACAACGACGTTCATTTGAGAGGGATATGGAAACATTCAAGCAAAAGACTCTCTCAGGTTGTCTATCAGTGGAGGAGTTGGAGAAATCAGAGATGGAGATCATTAAGATTAGCCAAAAGAAAAGGTTTCCAGAAGAATTCGCCATGCTGGAAAAAGGCAAAAGTGTCAAGGCTCACAGTATCATCTACACGCTCTGCCCACCATTGGAAGATGGGATTTTGAGAGTTGGCGGCCAGCTCAGCAGGTCATCTATGCCAGCGGAAGCTAAGCATCCCGTAATACTGGCAAAAGATTTGCATTTCTCAACCCTTCTGCTGAGGCACATCCATCAAAAGGTGGGACATAGCGGGCAAAACCACATGTTGTCCAAGCTGCGTGAGAAATACTGGAACTCAGGAGCTAGTACAGCCATTAGCAGTGTTCTGTCAAAGTGTGTGAGCTGTCGACGTTTGAATGCTCAGCCAGTGTCTCAGCTGATGGCAGACTTACCATCTGAAAGGGTGACTCCAGATGAACCTCCATTTACTCGGGTAGGAGTGGACTACTTTGGACCTTTCAAGGTGAGGAGCAGAAGAAGTGTAGTGAAGAGGTATGGAGTAAATTTTACTTGCATGGCCATAAGAGCAATCCACATTGAAGTGGCACCTTCACTCGACACCGATACCGTCATAAATGCTCTCAGGCGCTTTATAGCAAGACGTGGTCAAGTACGGGAATTGCGCTCACATAATGGGACTAATTTCAGAGGAGCAGAACAAGAACTGAAAGCATCCATTGAGCAGTGGAATTAGATGCAGATCAATGATGTCCTCCTTCAGAAAGGGATAAAATGGACTTTTAATCCCCCAGCTGGCAGCCATCATGGTGGTTCTTGGGAGAGGTTTATTCGATCAGTCCGTAAAGTCCTCAACTCCACCTTGAATGTGCAAAATTTGGATGAAGAAGGTCTTCACACAGTTCTCTGTGAAGTGGAAGCCATTATTAATGGCCGACCGATAACAAAAGCTTCCATGGATCCTCATGACCTGGAAGCATTGACAACTAATCATCTGTTGCTTTTGAAGGCATTACCATCTTTGCCAGGAGTCTTCCAGGAAGCCGACATGTACGCACGCAGGAGGTGGAAGCAGGTACAGTACATGTCAGACCTGTTCTGGAAGCGATGGGTTAAGGAGTACCTACCTCAATTGCAGGAGTGACAGAGATGGTCAGGAGTGAAGCGAAACCTTGTCCCTGGAGATCTGGTGCTTGTAGTGGACAGTACAGTACCCTCGGAACTCTTGGGTCGTAGGACGAGTCCTACAAACCTTTCCAGACCGAAGGGGCTTTGTGCATCAGGTGCAAATCAAGACTGCCTGAACCGGCATGTAACCAAGATATGTCTGCTTCAGGAGGCCGATCCTGGAGGTGGGGCGGCTGTTGCAGATGACAAGCCCTAGACCTCTGACTAGACGTGTGACTTGACTTTTGACGCTTGACTAATAGTGACTGTGGTGAACACAGATCATAGGGCTATGCGCTGGTAACCTCTGGCCCTACAGACTGACTTCTCACAAGATCATGAAGAAGAAAATGAAGAATGTAATGTGATTACGTATTAGGTAATGATTAGGGGCTGGTGTGTAGGAGCCATGAAGGTGTTTTATTAGGCCCGAGCAGTGAAGCGCTGCGAAGGCCTATTGTATCTGTAGTGTTAATTAGGCCCGAGCAGCGAAGCGCTGCGAAGGCCTATTGTATCTGTAGTGTTAATTAGGCCCGAGCAGCTAAGCGCTGCGAAGGCCTATTGTAACTGCAGATTTTATTATTATTATTATTATTTTTATTAGGCCAGAGCAGCTAAGCGCTGCGAAGGCCTATTGTAACTGCAGATTTTATTATTATTATTATTATTATTATTATTATTATTATTATTAGGCCCGAGCAGCTAAGCGCTGCGAAGGCCTATTGTAACTGCAGATTTTATTAGGCCCGAGCAGCGAAGCGCTGCGAAGGCCTATTGTTTCTGTGTTGTTTCTTATTATTATTAGGCCCGAGCAGCGAAGCGCTGCGAAGGCCTATTGTATCTGTAGTGTTAATTAGGCCCGAGCAGCTAAGCGCTGCGAAGGCCTATTGTAACTGCAGATTTTATTATTATTATTATTATTTTTATTAGGCCAGAGCAGCTAAGCGCTGCGAAGGCCTATTGTAACTGCAGATTTTATTATTATTATTATTATTATTATTATTATTATTAGGCCCGAGCAGCTAAGCGCTGCGAAGGCCTATTGTAACTGCAGATTTTATTAGGCCCGAGCAGCGAAGCGCTGCGAAGGCCTATTGTTTCTGTGTTGTTTCTTATTATTATTAGGCCCGAGCAGCGAAGCGCTGCGAAGGCCTATTGTATCTGTAGTGTTAATTAGGCCCGAGCAGCTAAGCGCTGCGAAGGCCTATTGTAACTGCAGATTTTATTATTATTATTATTATTATTATTATTAGGCCCGAGCAGCTAAGCGCTGCGAAGGCCTATTGTAACTGCAGATTTTATTATTATTATTATTATTATTATTATTATTATTATTTATTCTTTGGACTTTTGAAACGGCTTTTTGGAGGCCTAAACATGCATGAAAACTCACCAAACTTTGCCCAAAATTGTCCCCCGTGAGAAATCGCATGATTTTAGTGTAATTGAAAGCGGGCGTGGCAAACCCGCTCAACAGCGCCAACTAGAGTGAGTTGGGCCAAACCGTAACACGTAGAAAGCTGAAATTTTTTACCTAGGTAGCTTTTTTAAAGTTATGAAAAAAAGTCTATTGTGGGTATGCTCTAAAACCCACAGGAAGCCTGCCATTTTGGGTCAAAGGGTAAAATATTGACGGTTTTTGCCTCGAACTTTAACGAACTAGTCCTAGGCATTTTAAGCTATCACTTTCAAATTTTTTCAGCGTGGAGATGAGACCTTGAGGGTTAAAAGTTATCAAAGGTTTTATGAAATATGCATATTTGCCTGAGCTGTCACATTGCAAAAATCAGGTTTGTGGAAAACCATTAAAAACGCATTAAATCAGTAAGCCCCAAGCCATGCTTTGTCTGAGAATTATGAAACTTGGTAAGCAGATGTAACTTCTCAGTCCCTACAAAAAAGTCTCTTGGACCAATTGTGTAAACCCTAAAGAAAGTCAATTAATTTTCATCAAAGATGTCATTTTGTCATAAAAACGGGTAATATTTTTGACCACAAGATGGCAGCATAATACTTTGAACCTCTGAATTACCCATGTCTATTCTTAATCACTCTTACTTTTATTTATCGACTCTTTAGCTTTCTTATCAGCCATTTAATTACCTTTCACTCCTATATGTGCAGGAACCCAAAGAAACACAGCTGATAACCCCATCATCTGAATATGATATAATATTTGTTGAATTACTAATAAGATATCTGGACGGCTTTCTGAATGATTTCTTTTTAAACTGATCAATGATGAACTTGAATCTGAACATATGACAGCTCTTAATGGTCTCACTTCCTCAATCCATTCTACAGCACCTAATAATGCAATCATTTCTGCCATATAAACAGATATTCCTTCATTTAATTTCTTCCCTATATGCAGTTTAAACTCTGGAATTATTACACCTACTCCAGTTTGTCCTAATTGATTTTTTTGATTCATCCGTAAACATTTTTACATAATTATAAAACTGTTCTATATATTCCTCCACTATTAAAGAATTACATATATACATTTTATCTCTATTTTTCTTTTCCAATATTGTTAAATCTACTATTGTTTCAGGTAAGATCCATGGTGGTGTTATTGATAATGGTACTGTTGGACTAATATTTCAATGATTTAATCCTAATTCTGTTGCTTTCTGAATAATTGTCCAACCAAATGACTTATTATGAACCTTCTTTTTCACTGCAAGAATGTAAAGTTACCTTTGTAGGATGGACTTGATCGTGTCCTTGCAAATTAACCCAGTAATTTAATGACAGTTGTATTCTTCTCAGTCCTAACGGCATTTCACCCACTTCCACCTGTAAAGCTGATGTTGAAGTTGTCCTTATTGCTCCTGTTATTAAGCGCAATGCTTGATATTGTATGATATCCAATTTTTTTAACTACTGTCTCCGATGCTGATCCATACATACTCTAGCCAGCTGTGAAAATACCTGTTGAGTTAATATTAAGCAGCTGATACTTTGATACGTTAATACTGATATTTACATGGCTGTTTATTAAGCCATTTTTTTGTATCTTTCTTTTCTAGTTTTACACCGGATTCAAAGCAGTCAGAAATGCTGACTAAATGTGTAAGAAGATAATAAAGGAGCAAGCCGCTCACTTCCTGGCTCTTGAATAAGGAGTTTGGCTGGCTGTTTATCTGTGTTCACGCAAGAGCAAAACACATAGAGAGAACAGTACAATCTTGATTATATAACTTCAGTTGTACTTCTTGATTTCTTTTCTGAGTAAAAAGCAATACTTTTGTTTTATCTACCGAAAATTTAAAACTCCATTTGTAAGACCATTGTTCAATCTTATGAATTGCTTTTTGGACTTTCCCTACAATAAATTTAACATTCCTTCTACGTTTCCAAATAGCTCCGTCATCGGCAAACAATGAACAACCCAATTCATTTTCTATTTCTTTAAGTGCATCATTTATCATAACTAAAAATAATAAAGGACTGATAATACTGCCTTGTGTGGTTCTTTTTAATTTCTCCCTGAAAGACTCTTACCAACTCTTACCTGTATTATCCATTCTGGCCTCTGGAAATAAAGTTAAAAATCTTGGTGTTGTCTTCGACCAAGACATGTCATTTAAATCCCATATTAAACAGGTTTCCAGAGTTTCCTTTTTTCACCTCAGGAATATGGCCAAAATTAGAAACATTCTGTCCAGGGGTGATGCTGAAAAACTATTCCATGCATTTGTTACTTCAAGGCTGGACTATTGTAATTCTTTACTATCAGGAAGTCCACAAAATGCAGTTTGAAGTCTTCAGCTGATCCAAAATGCTGCAGCAAGAGTTCTGATGAAAATCAACAAGAGGGATCATATTTCTCCAATTTTAGCTTCCCTTCATTGGCTTCCTGTTAAATCAAGAATAGAATTTAAAATTCTCCTTCTAACGTATAAAGCCCTTAATAATCAAGCTCCATCATATATCAGAGCTCTGATTACCCCGTATGTTCCTAACAGAGCACTTCGCTCTCAGATTGCAGGTCTGCTGGTGGTTTCTAGAGTCTCTAAAAGTAGAATGGGAGGCAGATCCTTTAGCTATCAGGCTCCTCTCCTGTGGAACCAACTCCCAGTTTTGGTCCGTGAAGCAGACACCCTGTCTACTTTTAAGACTAATCTTAAAACCTTCCTTTTTGACAAAGCTTATAACTAGAGTGGCTCATGTTACTCTGAGCTACCTTTATAGTTTTACTGCTATAGGCTTAGGCTACTGGAGGACGTCAGGATCTAATTTTCTCACTCTATAGAGTTCTACTGTTCTTCAATTATGCATTACGTGTTGTCATTTCTGCTTTAACTTTCTGTTCTCTCTCTTTTATCTTCATAGTAGGTACACCTGGTCTGGCGTTCTGTTAACTGGGACATCATCCAAAGAAGACGGCTCACCCGCTATTACCATCTAATGTAGAACAGATTACTGGATCAATGTGTGCTTCTGTGCTTTTTTTATCTCTCTTGTTGTGTCTCTGCTCTGTCTTCTGTAACCCCCAGTCGGTTGAGGCAGATGACCGTTCATACTGAGCCTGGTTCTGCTGGAGGTTTTCCTTCCCGTTAATGGGGAGTTTTTCTTCCCACTGTTGCTTCATGCTTGCTCAGTATGAGGGATTGCAGCAAAGCCATGTACAATGCAGATGACTCTCCCTGTGGCTCTACGCTTCTTCAAGAGAGAGTGCTACTTGTCAAGACTTTGATGCAATGAACTTGTTCCCTTATATAGGAACATTTTTGACCAATCTGTATAATCTGACCCAATATGTATCAACCGGTTTTCTTATATAGGAACATTTTTGATCAATCTGTATAATATGATTGAACGTAACTTTGTAAAGTGCCTTGAGATGACATGTTTCATGAATTGGCGCTATATAAATAAAATTGAATTGAATTGAATTATTGCATTTGACCTAATAAAAAACATGAATAATGTATTTTATTAGATCAAATATATATATATATATATATATATATATATATATATATATATATATATATATATATAGTGCATGTCATGCCAAGAGGCAACTCATGTGTTTTATATAAAGACAAATTAATTCAATCCAATTTTATTTATATAGTTCCAACATGTCATCTCTTTACAACCCCAGCGGTCCGGCCCGGTGGCCAAATGCATTATCATTATTCAACAGCTGTATCTCCTCGCTGCATCGACCAATCTGCACCAGATTTTTTGTGAGTCGTGGGGGAGCGCTGCCGAAAGGGTTCGTGTGAATCGCCCGGTGGACGGGCGGGGAAAATGCGTGACAGCTTCTGCGGTGGCTGGCGGCAGGCGGTGCGCGTACCCCAGCGGTGCTTGGCTGCGAGGGCCGCTCATCGCCGCTTGCGGCTTTAATTATTATTATTATTTATTCTTGGGACTTTTGAAACGGCTTTTTGGAGGCCTAAACATGCATGAAAACTCACCAAACTTTGCCCAAAATTGTCCCCCGTGAGAAATCGCATGATTTTAGTGTAATTGAAAGCGGGCGTGGCAAACCCGCTCAACAGCGCCAACTAGAGTGAGTTGGGCCAAACCGTAACACGTAGAAAGCTGAAATTTTTTACCTAGGTAGCTTTTTTAAAGTTATGAAAAAAAGTCTATTGTGGGTATGCTCTAAAACCCACAGGAAGCCTGCCATTTTGGGTCAAAGGGTAAAATATTGACGGTTTTTGCCTCGAACTTTAACGAACTAGTCGTAGGCATTTTAAGCTATCACTTTCAAATTTTTTCAGCGAGGAGATGAGACCTTGAGGGTTAAAAGTTATCAAAGGTTTTATGAAATATGCATATTTGCCTGAGCTGTCGCATTGCAAAAATCAGGTTTGTGGAAAACCATTAAAAACGCATTAAATCAGTAAGCCCCAAGCCATGCTTTGTCTGAGAATTATGAAACTCGGTAAGTGCATGTAACTTCATAGGCCCTACAAAAAAGTCTCTTGGACCAATTGTGTAAACCCTAAAGAAAGTCAATTAATTTTCATCAAAGATGTCATTTTGTCATAAAAACGGGTATTATTTTTGACCACAAGATGGCAGCATAATACTTTGAACCTCTGATTTACCCATGTCTATTCTTAATCACTCTTACTTTTATTTATTGACTCTTTAGCTTTCTTACCAGCCATTTAATTACCTTTCACTCCTATATGTGCAGGAACCCAAAGAAACACAGCTGATAACCCCATCATCTGAATATGATATAATATTTGTTGAATTACTAATAAGATATCTGGACGGCTTTCTGAATGATTTCTTTTTAAACTGATCAATGATGAACTTGAATCTGAACATATGACAGCTCTTAATGGTCTCACTTCCTCAATCCATTCTACAGCACCTAATAATGCAATCATTTCTGCCGTATAAACAGATATTCCTTCATTTAATTTCTTCCCTATATGCAGTTTAAACTCTGGAATTATTACACCTACTCCAGTTTGTCCTAATTGATTTTTTTGATTCATCCGTATACATTTTTACATAATTATAAAACTGTTCTTTATATTCCTCCACTATTAAAGAATTACATATATACATTTTATCTCTATTTTTCTTTTCCAATATTGTTAAATCTACTATTGTTTCAGGTAAAATCCATGGTGGTGTTATTGATAATGGTACTGTTGGACTAATATTTCAATGATTTAATCCTAATTCTGTTGCTTTCTGAATAATTGTCCAACCAAATGACTTATTATGAACCTTCTTTTTCACTGCAGGAATGTAAAGTTACCTTTGTAGGATGGATTTGATCGTGTCCTTGCAAAATAAACCAGTAATTTAATGACAGTTGTATTCTTCTCAGTCCTAACGGCATTTCACCCACTTCCACCTGTAAAGCTGATGTTGAAGTTGTCCTTATTGCTCCTGTTATTAAGCGCAATGCTTGATATTGTATGATATCCAATTTTTTAAGTACTGTCTCCGATGCTGATCCATACACTATACTTCCATAATCAATTGTAGATCTAATTAGATTTATATAAACTAATCTTATAGCTTTCCTATTTGATCATTCATACCCAATTAAACATCTCAATATATTAAGTATCTTATTACATTTTTCAAAAACCTTATGTGCACTTCCCAGGATAGTTTTTCATCAAACCATACTCCTAAGAATTTTAATTGCTTTACTCTCTCTAGATCTTTGTTCTGCCCCAAATATGTTTAATATGTTTAAAAGACATTTAAAAACTACTTTGAAATGTTAATATACCGTTCTCTATTTTATATGTATTTGCGGTGCTTTTATGTTGAAAATCTTCCGAACCGGAAGTAGGAAGTAAAGACGCAAACAATAGAAAAGCGTGTGTGCAGAGTTGGTGAATA
This sequence comes from Fundulus heteroclitus, assembly GCF_011125445.2. Taxonomy (NCBI): domain Eukaryota; kingdom Metazoa; phylum Chordata; class Actinopteri; order Cyprinodontiformes; family Fundulidae; genus Fundulus; species Fundulus heteroclitus. Next base: position 82,907 of record NW_023396499.1, read on the forward strand.
GGTTGGATTTGGAGCGGTCTCGGAAAACAAAACATAAACTATATCGGATTTGGAAAAGGCGGATTTTGGCATAAACTGGTATGTGAATGGTTCTGGTGGAAATGGAGGTAGAAATTGAGGAATGTATTGGATTTAGAAGGGTGGACGCCAGTGGGGAGAGGAAGAGGACGTTTGATTTGTTTGACTAAAGAGCATCACTGGACTGTTGTAGCAAAAGTTTTACCTGGAAACAAGGGTTTTTTTGGGAACAAGCTGTATAAAGAATCTTTATTCCTCTGGAGTTTGTGCGGCCAATGAGGTACGGTTTAATTGTTTTGCTTGTCTTTATTCATGTAAACCATTATATTCTAATTCGGATTTCTGTTTCCTCTTAGTTCTGACGGCATTTTAAGGGCATTTTCTAAGACATGTAAAGACATGTTGTCCGCAATAATGGTCTGTTGAAACCAAAAGAACGACGTTGAGCCTTGATTAACTCGGGAGGAGTAACAGCCAGAACTCAAGCCTGCTTCGGGCTGGAGAAGTGCAGAGAGGAGCGGAGGTTGCAGCTGCTGCAGAGCCGACAACGAGCAGCTCGTTAATGGGTGACGTCGCTCTATAGCATCAGGGAAAGGCCGACTGCACGCAGGAATTAGCCAAACCAGAAGCAGCTGTTGTCCGGGAGTGCAGCGGGCTTAATTTGCCACCAAGTAACACGTTTAAATTAAGTTAAATGTGAAGAGGTGAATTAACCTTGCTAAGCTTTAAGGGACTCAATAAGTGCTTGAAGGGTAACATGCTGCAGTATACATACAAGTCAGGTGTACACATGTTAAAAGTTAAACTCAAGTTAAGAAAAATATATACATTTTGTTTTATCTCATTCAAGGAAGTTGATTCCAGCTAACTTAAGACAGATACGAGTGTTTTTTGTTTGTTGGTTTTATTAAGGGTAACCAAGGTACCGAAAAGGGAAGTTTTGTGATTTGGTTTTACATGGAAATAGTTTGTCTTGTAATAGTTGAAAGATTTATTATTCAGATTAAGGTGTTTGTAACTGCACAACTAAGTTGATCTTTAACTAGAGAAATAATTTAAGTTTATGAACACATTTAAAGGGTGTGTGTTTAAATTAGGCTAAATCTACATACTTCTAATGTAAAGATAATTAAGCTAAAGTTAAACAATAAACCCCAAAGGATCTAAACAAAATGGACAATGACATGGCCATGCAGGAAGACTGTGACACTGAAGCTGTGAAGTTGCAACAAGAAGGAAATCATAAAGAGGTGACCACAAGTGAAGCTTTTTCAGCAGAAGGCTTTAGGAAAAGTGCAAGACAGAAAAAACTCAATGAAAAGGGTCAAGTGCTGCGTCAAGAAAAGATGAACAGACTTCATTCTCGTTTCAAGCTCAGTTATGACAAATGGAAAACTGCTGCTAAACAAGCCAAAAGAGCTCTTGATGCATCTATAAAAACAAGTTTGCACAGAAGCTGGTTCTTTGTGCACTTCAACAACTTCCCAAAGTTCCAAACAGTCAAGTAGTGCGCGTTCAAGCCACTCAAGTAAGCTGTCTGTCAAAAGGCAAGAAGCAGCAGCAGAACTGGCTGCCATGGAAGCAAGCTTCCTGATTGGCTTACAGCAAGATGGAATAGGAAAGTTATTCAGATTGAAGAGGAGTGTGGTTCATTTCCAACATTTAGTAACTTTGTTGACTTTGTCACAAGAGAGGCAAAAATAGCATGTAACCCAGTGACGTCGCTACATGCGCTTAAAGCAAATGCTTCAGAGAAAACAAAGCTCATAAAGGCTAGCAGTGTTGGGGCAAACGCATTTGCAAGCAGCACAGAAGAGAAAACAGAAACAAACAAATGTTATTCTGTGGGAGATTAAATCACAGAATTCAGACATGTCAAAATTTCATGGAAAAGACAATCACTGAAAGAGTGAAGTTTGTAAAATTAAAGGGACTGTGTTTTAGATGTCTCTGCTATGGACATCAATCCAAGAAAAGAGAAGTATCTGCAACACCTGCAAGAAAAAACACCCAATATGTCTACATGAAGAACGAGACAAGGAAGACAAAAAAAAATAAGGAAGGTGATAAAAGGCAGAGGGAGTATAACGAACTAGAAGAGATTAAAGAAGGCAAATAAATCAAAGAACAAGATCAAGAAACATCAAGTGAGGCAATCTCAAACCATGTGATCCAAGATGATAAGAGCAAACTTACATCCACAATGATTCCAGTTTGGTTATCCACTGTAAAGGCAGTGGATACTGTTGGACTGAACATTAAATCAGTTAATTCTAATTCCATTGCTTTTTGTCTAACTGTCTACCCAAGGCTTTTTCTCTCCCTCTTCCCCATTTCCCAACAAGATGTTAAAGTGCTCTGTGCTGGATGATCTTCAATATGACCCTGTAAATTAGCCCAATAGTTTAGAGATAACTGAATTATTCTCAATGTCAGGAAGTGTGAACAACAACAACTCTTAATGCATCACGTGACTTTTGGCACAAATTTAACGCAGCAGGGGTGGCCTTGTTTCGTAGTGGAGCAGAGGCTGTTTTGTGCGAGCGGAGACTATTTTGTACTGGGGGAAAACTTATAAATGATATTTTGAGTGCAGGGTTGGCGGACAGTTTGCAAAACAATTTATATTTGTGTGCAACACCTTTTTTGTGTACAACCTTTTGGCAGGAAACTATCTCCATAACTCTTGCTGCAGCATTTTGGATCAGCTGAAGACTTTGAACTGCATTTCAACCAGTAAACTAATGTTTAAACCAGGGGTGTCAAACGTACGGCCCGCCGAACGATTTAGTCTGGCCCGGTGGCTAAATGCATTATCATTATCAGTTCCATCTTACTAATTTTAACTGACACATCAATGTCTTTTCTTGTTGTAGCCTCCTTTGCAGCCTTATCTGCCATTTCATTTCCTTTAACTCCCATATGTGCTGGTACCCAAAAAAATATGACTGTAATGTCCATCATTTGAATTCTGTGTAATGTTTGCTGGATTTCTATCAAAATATCTGGTCTACTGTTTGAGTGTTTTATCAGTAAACTGATTAGTGATGAAGATGAATCTGAACAAATAATCACTCTCAGAGGTCTTATTTCTTCTACCCATTGCACTGCAAACAGAATTGCTAGCATTTCTCCTGTGTATACTCATATATTATCACTTGTCCTCTTTCCTACTGTAATATGAAACTCTGGAACAATAAAAGATACTCCTATCTTGTTATCTAAACTTTTTTGATGCCTCTGTGTAGATCTGAATGAAACTGTAGTAAATATTAATATATTCCTGTATTGTATTTGAATTTAAAACAAACCCCCTGACCTTATTTCCCTTTCGCAATAGTGTTAGATCTACTTTAGATTCAGGTAGTATCCAAGGTGGTACTGCTGGACTGAACATTAAATCAGTTTATTCTAATTCCATTGCTTTTTGTCTAACTGTCTACCCAAAGCTTTTTCTCTCCCTCTTCTCCATTTCCCAACAAGATGTTAAAGTGCTCTGTGCTGGATGATCTTCACTATGACCCTGTAAATTAGCCCAATAGTTTAGAGATAACTGAATTCTTCTCAATGTCGGGAAGTCTGAACAACAACTCTTAATGCATCACGTGACTTTTGGCACAAATTTACCGCAGCGTGGGTGGGATTGTTTCTTAGTCGAGCAGAGGCTGTTTTGTATTTGCAGAGACCATTTTGTACTGGAGGAAAACTTATAAATGATATTTTGAGTGCAAGGTTGGCAGACAGTTTGCAAAACAATTTCTTTTGTGTGAAACACATCTTTTTGTGTGCAAAACAAGTTTTATTTGTGTGCAACACCTTTTCTGTTTACAACCTTTTGGCAGGAAACTATCTCCATAACTCTTGCTGCAGCATTTTGGATCAGCTGAAGACTTTGAACTGCATTTCAACCAGTAAACTAATGTTTAAACCAGGGGTGTCAAACGTACGGCCCGCCGAAAAATTTGGTCCGGCCCGGTGGCCAAATGCAATATCATCATTCAACGGCTGTATCTCCTTGCTGCATCAACCAATCTGCACCTGATTTCACTGCCGAACGTGTTCGTGTGAATTGCCCGGTGGACGTGCGCGTAAAATGCGTGACAGCTTCTGCGGTGGCTGGCGGCAGGCGGTGCGCGTACCCCAGCGGTGCTTGGCTGCGAGGGCCGCTCATCGCCGCTTGCGGCTTTAATTATTATTATTATTCTGCCCCCCTAAAGAGGGGCCTTTTTGGGGGCCTTACCTTTTTCAAAAACTCACCAAACTTTGCAGATGCATGGTGACTGTTTAAAAATTTTGTATTTTAAGGTCATCACAAAAATCAAAAGAAAAATGCCTCAACGGCGCCACCTAGAAATTTTCAAAGGACCCTTTGCTATTCACTTACTTCATCGTAGAGACATGATATTTGGTACAGTGGTAGAGCTCACCAAGACGCTCAGAATTTACAATTAATGTCATAGTGCAAATATCACAGGAAGTCGGCCATTTTAGATTGAAGGTCTGATTTTGACCTGATTTTTGACGTTTACAGCATTGGTATTTGATCGAACTCCTCCTAGGGATTTTGAGCGAGCGGCTTGAAACTCGGTCAGTCTGATCATAAGGCATGGCCAATTAAAAGTTATCAAAACGGTGAGTTTTTGAGCATGCTGAAGGGGCGTTGGCAGGGGTCAAAGTTCACCAACTCGCCATGAAACACAAAACTGTTATATTTCATACACAAAAACTCACAGAGCCACCAAACTTTCAGTAGTTGATCACCACTAGGTCTTCTTTAATATCCAATGGTCAAATGATGACATTGCTTAGGCCACGCCCCCTGACAACAGGAAGTGTCATGTTTTGTTGTAAGCGGTCGCTATGTTACCCCTCTGAGCTAATCAACATGAAACTGTGTCAAGAGACAGAAGACATATTGGTGTGTTGTGGATTCCAGACATATTGGTGTGTTGTGGATTCCAGCCCCAAGTGGATTCCATGGAGCAGGGCGGCGTGGTGGCGTGGGGAAGTCACATCAAACCATATATTTTTAATCTTTTGACAGCATTATTTGCTCAAACCTGTCCACCAGGTGGCAGCAAGAGACCACAAATAAACCACAAACCAAGTTGTCTTGTTCAGTAAGGCAAGGCAAGGCAAATTTATTTATATAGCACAATTCAGTACAAAGACAATGCAAAGTGCTTTACATGATTAAAATATAGCAAAATAAAACAGAATAAAAGCAAGTAGGTAGGAATAAAATGTAGATAGAAAAAAGAACAAAAAAGTGGTGATTCAGTTAACTAGAACAGTTGAAGGCAATCCTAAACAAATGTGTTTTTAATCTTGATTTAAAGGAACTCAGGCTTTACGCACCTTTACAATTTTCTGGAAGTTTGTTCCAGATCAGTGGAGCATAGGAACTAAATGCTGCTTCTCCTTGTTTAGTTCTGGTTCTAGGTATGCAGAGTAGGCTAGAACCAGAAGACCTTAATGGTTTGGATGGTTAATACACTGATAACAAGTCTGATGTATTTAGGTGCTAAGCCATTCAGGGATTTATAGACGAACAGACGTTTTTAAAGTCTATTCTCTGATATACAGGGAGCCATGGAAGGACTTTAGAACTGGGGTGATGTGCTGTACTTTCTTAGTCTTAGTGAGGACGCGGGCAGGAGCGTTCTGGATCAGCTGCAGCTGTCTGATCCACTTTTTAGGCAGGCCTGTGAAAACACCGTTGCACCGTTGCAAATATAAACGCATGGATTAGTTTTTCCAGATCCTGCTGAGACATTAGTCCTTTAATCCTGGAAATGTTTTTCAGGTGATAGAAAGCTGACCTTGTAACTTTCTTTAGATGCTTTTGGAGGTTCAGGTCTGAGACCATTACTACTCCAAGATTTCGGGCCTGATCAGTGGTTCCTAGCTGAAGCGACTGAAGCTGTGTGTTAACTTTTGATCTCTCCTCTATTGGTCCAAATATTATTACTTCTGTTTCGTTTTTATTCAACTGAAGAAAATTTTGGCACATCCACGTATTGATTTCTTCTAGGCATTTACTCAGTGCTTGAACTGGTTCATAGTCACCTGGTGACATGGTGATGTAGAGCTGTGTGTCGTCTGCATAGTTATGGTAGCTGATGTTGTTGTTTCTTATGATCTGAGCTAGAGGAGCATGTAGATATTGAATAGGAGGGGACCCAAGATGGACCCTTGGGGAACCCCACATGTGATTTTTGTAATCTTCGATGTAAAGTTACCTACTGATACAAAAAAGTCCCTGTCCTTTAAGTAGGATTTAAACCAGTGGAGAGCTGTACCACAGAGGCCGACCCAGTTCTCCAGGCGCTCTAACAGAATGGAGTGATCAACAGTATCAAATGCTGCACTGAGGTCCAACAGAACCAGCACTGTGGTTCTTCCACAGTCTGTATTTCTATGGATGTCATCAAACACCTTGATAAGGGCGGTCTCTGTACTGTGGTGAGCACGGAAGCCAGACTGGAAAACGTCAAAGCGGCTGGTCGTTGTTAAGAAGGTGTTTAATTGTTGAAACACAGCTTTTTCAATAATCTTACTGATAAAGGGGAGGTTTGAGATGGGTCTGTAGTTCTGGAGTAGTAGTTTGTCTAAATTGTTCTTTTTTAACAGTGGTTTGATAATTGCTGTTTTTAGGGACTGGGGGGAAAACACCTGACAGAAGGGATGTGTTTATTATCTGAGTCAAATCAGACGCTATGACAGGCAAAACTTTCTTAAGGAAAACTGTGGGTAGAGCATCAAAACAGCATGAGGAGGAACTTAGCTGCTGAATGATCTCCTCTAAGCTTTTGGAGTTTATTTGGCTGAATTGGGACATTTTGTCAGGATAAGTTCCAGCTGAATACGGCTTTGGTTCTAGAGTTGGTGTGGATGTACAAACTGATCTTCTAATTATCAGTTTATTTATTTTTTAGACTAGTTCCATATGAGAGGTTGCAAGAAAACTTGTAACTTTACTGAATTTGCAGCTTAAGAAGATTGGGTTTGACAGACAACACCAACTGTCCCCTCAATCCAGTGCACACAATACCACAACAGACCTCATCACGCTTTACAGTACATCAAGAAAACTAAATCAACTAAAACAAGTTCACGAGTGCACATGAAATTAAGTTAATCCATATTTGTGTGTCAGGGTGTCTAAGCACTCTCCAGAATTTGACATCTCAGCAGGACCTGTAATAATTATAGAAAGTAACGTTATAGTTGTTCTGCCTTTTGTTAAGACAGCAAGGAATTCATGTCGTGAATACATTACATAAATAAGATATAAATTAATTATTAGTCAGAGGAAATCCATGGTAAAAACAGTTAGAAACGTTTTGGGTTCATATTTAATCAGAGTGAGACATCAAAACTTTGTTAGATCTCTATGTGAATTACATGAGATAGTGAGTGCTCTCACCTTAAATAAAAGATCTTTGACGTATTTTGCTCTGGGAAAAGCTGCTTTTCAGCGATGAAGCTAGGGAAACTGCTAATGTTGAAGTTGAATTTGTTCTACACGCTTCTGCCTTGGAAAATATTCGTCTTTTTACAAAAAGAATGTTTAAAGCCAGATTTGTGGATAAAGGTTATTCAGACAACGCAAGAAAAGGAAGCTTTGTGTGGGGAACTTTTGTCCTAGCTGTCTAGCTGCATATGGCCCCAGGACAGCACAATAGTTTTCTTGAAGTATAATTTTGGAGAAGTAGAAACAAGTATTAATTTCAAAAGGTAGGTAAAAGAGGAAAAAAGTTTTTACAAAATCTTAAAATGTTGGATAGTTGTTATTTCCATCTTGCTGTGAAAATTGGTGAAATATTATCATTTTTAATGCTTAGATATAAAATTGCAAGGCAATTACTAAAATTGCCGTTTCTTGAAAATGTTTTTTGGCATGCCATACTTTATATTTATAGGTAGCCTAGATGTGCATAATAAAAGAGTGGAACTAAAAGCTGGTCTAAAATTTTTATGGAGCTTTAACTTGCTAAGAGTAATAACGTTAGATGATTATATCTTTAAAATGAGATAACTGTCTCATAAAATGTGATAGTTTACTTGGTCTAAAGAGATGATTCAATTAAATGTTATTTATATAGCGCCAATTCATGAAATATATCATCTCAAGGCACTTTACAAAGTCAAAATCAATCAGATTATACAGATTGGGTCAGATTATACACATTGGTCAAAAAAATTCCTATATAAGGGAACCAGTTCATTGCATCAAAGTCTTGACAAGTAGCATTCTCTCTTGAAGAAGCGTAGAGCTACAAGGAGAGTCGTCTGCATTGTACATGGCTTTGCAGCAATCCTACCTACTGAGCAAGCATGAAGCAACAGCGGGAAAAAAACTCCCCATTAACGGGAAGGAAAACCTCCAGCAGAACCGGGCTCAGTATGAACGGTCATCTGCCTCGACCGACTGGGGTTACAGAAGACAGAGCAGAGACACAACAAGAGAGACAAAAAAGCACAGAAGTTCTACATTAGATGGTAGTAGCGGGTGATGTGTCTTCCCTGGATGATGCCACAGCTAACAGAACGCCAGACCAGGTGTACCTACTATGAAGAAAAAAGGAAAATCAAAAAGTTAAAAGCTGAAATGACAACAGTCATTCAAAATTGAAGAACAATAGACCCTGATGTCCTGCAGTAGCCTAAACGTATAGCAGCATAACTATAGAGGTAGCTCAGGGTAACATGAGCCACTCTAACTATAAGCTTTTTAAAAAAGGAAAGTCCAAAGAGCCAGCTTCTAGTGGAGAAGTTCAAGTATCTTGGGGTCTTGTTCACGAATGAGGTGAAGATGGAGCGGGAGATCGACAGGCGGATTGGTGCAGCGTCTGCTGTGAAGCGGGCGCTGTACCGGTCCGTTGTGGTGAAGAGAGAGCTGAGCCAAAAGGCGAAGCTCTCGATTTACCGGTCGATCTACGTTCCTACCCTCATCTATGGTCACGAGCTTTGGGTCGTGACCGAAAGAACGAGATCCCGGATACAAGATCCCGAAATGAGTTTTCTCCATAGTGTGTGTGAGCTCTCCCTTAGAGATAAGGTGAGGAGCTCAGTCATCTGGGGAGGACTTAGAGTAGAGCCACTGCTTCTTCACGTCTAGAGGAGCCAGTTGAGGTGGCTTGTGCATCTGGTTAGGATGCCTCCTGGACGCCTCCCTGGTGAGGTGTTCCGGGCACGTCCCACCAGGAGGAGGCCCAGAGGGAGACCCAGGACATGCAGGAGGGACTATGTCTCTCGGCTGGCCTGCAAACGCCTTGGGATTCCCCCGGAGGAGCTGGCCCAAGTGGCTGGGGAGAGGAATGTCTGGGCCTCCTTTATAAAGCTGCTACCCCCGCGATATTGCTAAAGTGTTCCTTTGGCAATAGTCCAATTGCTAAAGTGTTACTTTTACATTACTTTTGGGTGTGTATCCACCAATTTAGATGTTAAACTTTCATAAAAGCTGTCTTAATGCAAGAAACAAAACCCTTAGACACATGAAATAGCAAGTTACTTTAAAAAACTAAAATGGTTTTGTTAACTTTTCACATTAAACTGTATTAACAGCTAGTAAGATACCTTTGATTAAATTGGTATACTAATGTTTAAACCAGGGGTGTCAAAGCTACGGCCCATGGGCCGAATTCGGCCCGCCGAACGATTTAGTCCGGTCCGATGGCCAAATGCATTATCATTATTCAACGGCTGTATCTCCTCGCTGCATCGCGCGATCTGCACCAGATTTTTTTTTAGTCGTGGGGGAGCGCTGCCGAACACGTTCGTGTGAATCGCCCAGTGGACGGGCGGGCAAAATGCGTGACAGCATCTGCGGTGGCGGGCGGGCGGCGGTGCGCAAATCCCAGCGGTGGCCAATAGGCCAGAGCGGCGCTTTGCTGCGAGGGCCGCTCATCACCGCTTGCGGTTTTAATTAGGCCCGAGCAGCTAAGCGCTGCGAAGGCCTATTGTAACTGCAGATTTTATTATTATTATTATTATTATTAGGCCCGAGCAGCTAAGCGCTGCGAAGGCCTATTGTAACTGCAGATTTTATTATTATTATTATTATTATTATTATTATTATTATTATTATTTATTCTTGGGACTTTTGAAACGGCTTTTTGGAGGCCTAAACATGCATGAAAACTCACCAAACTTTGCCCAAAATTGTCCCCCGTGAGAAATCGCATGATTTTAGTGTAATTGAAAGCGGGCGTGGCAAACCCGCTCAACAGCGCCAACTAGAGTGAGTTGGGCCAAACCGTAACACGTAGAAAGCTGAAATTTTTTACCTAGGTAGCTTTCTTAAAGTTATGAAAAAAAGTCTATTGTGGGTATGCTCTAAAACCCACAGGAAGCCTGCCATTTTGGGTCAAAGGGTAAAATATTGACGGTTTTTTGCCTCAAACTTTAACGAACTAGTCCTAGGCATTTTAAGCTATCACTTTCAAATTTTTTCAGCGTGGAGATGAGACCTTGAGGGTTAAAAGTTATCAAAGGTTTTATGAAATATGCATATTTGCCTGAGCTGTCACATTGCAAAAATCAGGTTTGTGGAAAACCATTAAAAACGCATTAAATCAGTAAGCCCCAAGCCATGCTTTGTCTGAGAATTATGAAACTTGGTAAGCAGATGTAACTTCTCAGTCCCTACAAAAAAGTCTCTTGGACCAATTGTGTAAACCCTAAAGAAAGTCAATTAATTTTCATCAAAGATGTCATTTTGTCATAAAAACGGGTATTATTTTTGACCACAAGATGGCAGCATAATACTTTGAACCTCTGATTTACCCATGTCTATTCTTAATCACTCTTACTTTTATTTATCGACTCTTTAGCTTTCTTATCAGCCATTTAATTACCTTTCACTCCTATATGTGCAGGAACCCAAAGAAACACAGCTGATAACCCCATCATCTGAATATGATATAATATTTGTTGAATTACTAATAAGATATCTGGACGGCTTTCTGAATGATTTCTTTTTAAACTGATCAATGATGAACTTGAATCTGAACATATGACAGCTCTTAATGGTCTCACTTCCTCAATCCATTCTACAGCACCTAATAATGCAATCATTTCTGCCGTATAAACAGATATTCCTTCATTTAATTTCTTCCCTATATGCAGTTTAAACTCTGGAATTATTACACCTACTCCATTTTGTCCTAATTGATTTTTTTGATTCATCCGTATACATTTTTACATAATTATAAAACTGTTCTATATATTCCTCCACTATTAAAGAATTACATATATACATTTTATCTCTATTTTTCTTTTCCAATATTGTTAAATCTACTATTGATTCAGGTAAGATCCATGGTGGTGTTATTGATAATGGTACTGTTGGACTAATATTTCAATGATTTAATCCTAATTCTCTTGCTTTCTGAATAATTGTCCAACCAAATGACTTATTATGAACCTTCTTTTTCACTGCAGGAATGTAAAAGTCAATTAATTTTCATCAAAGATGTCATTTTGTCATAAAAACGGGTATTATTTTTGACCACAAGATGGCAGCATAATACTTTGAACCTCTGATTTACCCATGTCTATTCTTAATCACTCTTACTTTTATTTATCGACTCTTTAGCTTTCTTATCAGCCATTTAATTACCTTTCACTCCTATATGTGCAGGAACCCAAAGAAACACAGCTGATAACCCCATCATCTGAATATGATATAATATTTGTTGAATTACTAATAAGATATCTGGACGGCTTTCTGAATGATTTCTTTTTAAACTGATCAATGATGAACTTGAATCTGAACATATGACAGCTCTTAATGGTCTCACTTCCTCAATCCATTCTACAGCACCTAATAATGCAATCATTTCTGCCGTATAAACAGATATTCCTTCATTTAATTTCTTCCCTATATGCAGTTTAAACTCTGGAATTATTACACCTACTCCAGTTTGTCCTAATTGATTTTTTGATTCATCCGTATACATTTTTACATAATTATAAAACTGTTCTATATATTCCTCCACTATTAAAGAATTACATATATACATTTTATCTCTATTTTTCTTTTCCAATATTGTTAAATCTACTATTGTTTCAGGTAAGATCCATGGTGGTGTTATTGATAATGGTACTGTTGGACTAATATTTCAATGATTTAATCCTAATTCTCTTGCTTTCTGAATAATTGTCCAACCAAATGACTAATTGTGAACCTTCTTTTTCACTGCAGGAATGTAAAAGTCAATTAATTTTCATCAAAGATGTCATTTTGTCATAAAAACGGGTATTATTTTTGACCACAAGATGGCAGCATAATACTTTGAACCTCTGATTTACCCATGTCTATTCTTAATCACTCTTACTTTTATTTATCGACTCTAGCTTTCTTATCAGCCATTTAATTACCTTTCACTCCTATATGTGCAGGAACCCAAAGAAACACAGCTGATAACCCCATCATCTGAATATGATATAATATTTGTTGAATTGCTAATAAGATATCTGGACGGCTTTCTGAATGATTTCTTTTTAAACTGATCAATGATGAACTTGAATCTGAACATATGACAGCTCTTAATGGTCTCACTTCCTCAATCCATTCTACAGCACCTAATAATGCAATCATTTAGTAAATTAGCCCAATAGTTTAGAGATAACTGAATTCTTCTCAATGTCGGGAAGTCTGAACAACAACTCTTAATGCATCACGTGACTTTTGGCACAAATTTACCGCAGCGTGGGTGGGATTGTTTCTTAGTCGAGCAGAGGCTGTTTTGTGTGTGCAGAGACCATTTTGTACTGGAGGAAAACTTATAAATGATATTTTGAGTGCAAGGTTGGCGGACAGTTTGCAAAACAATTTCTTTTGTGTGAAACACATCTTTTTGTGTGCAAAACAAGTTTTATTTGTGTGCAACACCTTTTCTGTTTACAACCTTTTGGCAGGAAACTATCTCCATAACTCTTGCTGCAGCATTTTGGATCAGCTGAAGAATTTGAACTGCATTTCAACCAGTAAACTAATGTTTAAACCAGGGGTGTCAAACGTACGGCCCGCCAAACGATTTGGTCCGGCCCGGTGGCCAAATGCAATATCATTATTCAACGGCTGTATCTCCTTGCTGCATCAACCGATCTGCACCTGATTTCACTGCCGAACGGGTTCGTGTGAATTGCCCAGTGGACGTGCGCGTAAAATGCGTGACAGCTTCTGCGGTGGCTGGCGGCAGGCGGTGCGCGTACCCCAGCGGTGCTTGGCTGCGAGGGCCGCTCATTGCCGCTTGCGGCTTTAATTATTATTATTATTTATTCTTGGGACTTTTGAAACGGCTTTTTGGAGGCCTAAACATGCATGAAAACTCACCAAACTTTGCCCAAAATTGTCCCCCTTGAGAAATCGCATGATTTTAGTGTAATTGAAAGCGGGCGTTGCAAACCCGCTCAACAGCGCCAACTAGAGTGAGTTGGGCCAAACCGTAACACGTAGAAAGCTGAAATTTTTTACCTAGGTAGCTTTTTTAAAGTTATGAAAAAAAGTCTATTGTGGGTATGCTCTAAAACCCACAGGAAGCCTGCCATTTTGGGTCAAAGGGTAAAATATTGACGGTTTTTACCTCGAACTTTAACGAACTAGTCCTAGGCATTTTAAGTTATCACTTTCAAATTTTTTCAGCGTGGAGATGAGACCTTGAGGGTTAAAAGTTATCAAAGGTTTTATGAAATATGCATATTTGCCTGAGCTGTCGCATTGCAAAAATCAGGTTTGTGGAAAACCATTAAAAACGCATTAAATCAGTAAGCCCCAAGCCATGCTTTGTCTGAGAATTATGAAACTCGGTAAGCAGATGTAACTTCTCAGTCCCTACAAAAAAGTCTCTTGGACCAATTGTGTAAACCCTAAAGAAAGTCAATTAATTTTCATCAAAGATGTCATTTTGTCATAAAAACGGGTATTATTTTTGACCACAAGATGGCAGCATAATACTTTGAACCTCTGATTTACCCATGTCTATTCTTAATCACTCTTACTTTTATTTATCGACTCTTTAGCTTTCTTATCAGCCATTTAATTACCTTTCACTCCTATATGTGCAGGAACCCAAAGAAACACAGCTGATAACCCCATCATCTGAATATGATATAATATTTGTTGAATTACTAATAAGATATCTGGACGGCTTTCTGAATGATTTCTTTTTAAACTGATCAATGATGAACTTGAATCTGAACATATGACAGCTCTTAATGGTCTCACTTCCTCAATCCATTCTACAGCAACTAATAATGCAATCATTTCTGCCGTATAAACAGATATTCCTTCATTTAATTTCTTCCCTATATGCAGTTTAAACTCTGGAATTATTACACCTACTCCAGTTTGTCGTAATTGCTTTTTTGATGCATCCGTATACATTTTTACATTATTATAAAACTGTTCTATATATTCCTCCACTATTATAGAATTACACATATACATTTTATCTTTATTTTTCTTTTCCAATATTGTTAAATCTACTATTGTTTCAGGTAAAATCCATGGTGGTGTTATTGATAATGGTACTGTTGGACTAATATTTAAATGATTTAATCCTAATTCTGTAGCTTTCTGAATAATTGTCCAACTTTATTATGAACCCTTTCTTTTTCACTGCAGGAATGTAACATTCATACCCAACTAAACATCTCAATATATTAAGTATCCTTTTACATTTTTCAATAAGCTTATCTATGTGCACTTTCCAGGATAGTTTTTTTTACCAAACCATACTCCTAAGAATTGAAATTGCTTTACTCTCTCTAGATCTTTGTTCTGCCCTGAATATGTTTAATATGTTTAAAAGACATTTAAAAACTACTTTGAAATGTTAATATACCGTTCTCTGTTTTAAATGAATTTGCGGTGCTTTTATGTTGAAAATCTTCCGAACCGGAAGTAGGAAGTAAAGACGCAAACAAGAGGAAGAGAGCGTGTGTGCATCGTCTCAGGGCAGCAACAATGCAGTTAATCTCTCCGAAAGCAATGGTTGTAAGTGTTGCTCATTGTTTACAGATTCGATAAGATATGTTAATATCTTTTATGGTTATTTTGTGTATAAAAGCAACGGTAAAATGTCGTGGTCTGTGTGACAGCAGAGTGTGTGTGTTTACTTGCTAATTTGCCGCTTTTCTAGCCGGCTGTGAAAATACCTGTTGAGTTAATATTAAGCAGCTGATACTTTGATACGTTAATACTGATATTTACATGGCTGTTTATTAAGCCATTTTTTTTGTATCTTTCTTTTCTAGTTTTACACTGGATTCAAAGCAGTCAGAAATGCTGACTAAATGTGTAAGAAGATAATAAAGGAGCAAGCCGCTCACTTCCTGCCTCTTGAATAAGGAGTTTGGCTGGCTGTTTATCTGTGTTCATGCAAGAGCAAAACACATAGAGAGAACAGTACAATCTTGATTATATAACTTCAGTTGTACTTCTTGATTTCTTTTCTGAGTAAAAAGCAATACTTTTGTTTTATCTACCGAAAATTTAAAACTCCATTTGTAAGACCATTGTTCAATCTTATGAATTGCTTTTTGGACTTTCCCTACAATAAATTTAACATTCCTTCTACGTTTCCAAATAGCTCCGTCATCAGCAAACAATGAACAACCCAATTCATTTTCTATTTCTTTAAGTGCATCATTTATCATAACTGAAAATAATAAAGGACTGATAATACTGCCTTGTGTGGTTCTTTTTAATTTCTCCCTGAAAGACTCTTACCAACTCTTACCTGTATTATCCATTCTGGCCTCTGGAAATAAAGTTAAAAATCTTGGTGTTGTCTTCGACCAAGACATGTCATTTAAATCCCATATTAAACAGGTTTCCAGAGTTTCCTTTTTTTCACCTCAGGAATATCGCCAAAATTAGAAACATTCTGTCCAGGGGTGACGCTGAAAAACTAGTCCATACATTTGTTACTTCAAGGCTGGACTATTGTAATTCTTTACTATCAGGAAGTCCACAAAATGCAGTTCGAAGTCTTCAGCTGATCCAAAATGCTGCAGCAAGAGTTCTGATGAAAATCAACAAGAGGTATCATATTTCTCCAATTTTAGCTTCCCTTCATTGGCTTCCTGTTAAATCAAGAATAGAATTTAAGCTTATAGTTAGAGTGGCTCATGTTACCCTGAGCTACATCTGTAGTTATGCTGCTATAGGCTTAGGCTGCTGGAGGACATCAGGGCCTATTTCTCTCACTCTACTGATTTCTACTGTTCTCCAGTCTACTGTTCTCCAGTTTTGCATTGCATTACATTGAAATGACTGTTGTCATTTCAGCTTGTAACTTTTTGTTCTCTCTCTTTTTTCTTCATAGTAGGTACACCTGGTCTGACGTTCTGTTAACTGTGACATCATCCAAGGAAGACAGATCACCACTATTACCATCTAATGTATAACAGATCACTGGATCAATGTGTGCTTCTGTGCTTTTTTGTCTGTCTTGTTGTGTCTCTGCTCTGTCTTCTGTAACCCCAGTCGGTCGAGGCAGATGACTGTTCATACTGAGCCCGGTTCTGCTGGAGGTTTTTCCTTCCTGCTAATGGGTGGTTTTTCTTTCCACTGACGCTTCATGCTTGCTCAGTATGAGGGATTGCTGCAAAGCCATGGACAATGCAGACGACTCTCCCTGTAGGTCTACGCTTCTCCAGGAGTGAAAGCTGCTTGTTGGGACTTTGATGCAATCAACTGGTTTCCTTATATAGGAAATTTTTGACCAATCTGTATAATATGATTGATTTTGACTTTGTAAAGTGCCTCGAGATGACATGTTTATGAATTGGCATTATATAAATAAAATTGAATTGAATTGTTAAAAAGTTCTCTACCCAATGATAAATTCTTCCACAAATTCACATTTTCCTCAATTTGATCAATAATCCCTCTTTCCACATCATATCATAAGCCTTTTCTATATCTAAGAACACTGCCAAAACACTTTCTTTATTAACTTTTGCTGTTAGTACCTCATGTTGTAAACACACAATTGGATCCATAGTATTCCTTCCTCTTCTGAAACCGCTTTGATAATTTGATAAGTACCCTTTTGATTCAACAAAATAAATTAATCTTTCAATTACCATTTTCTCCATAATTTTACTGAAACATGATGTTAAAGCAATAGGTCTATAATTTTCTGGTTTTGAGCTATCTTTACCCGTTTTTGGAATTGGAACCACAATAGCCTCTTTCCAACTTCTAGGTCATTTCCCATTTTCTATTATAAATATCTAATAATATTAATTTTGAGTATTCACTTAGCTTATTTATCATTATATACCATATTTGATCACTCCCTGGGGTTGACATCTTAACTTTCCTCATGGCTCGTCTTAACTCCGCTATAGAAATAATTAATTTTTTAATAATACTATTTCCTTCTTCTCTGTTTATCATATGTCCTTGTTCCAATAAAGTTATAGCTCTATCCGTTTTCTACTCTTCACTAATATTATTGGAACTATGTATTTGTACACATGTTTGTGACAACATTGTTGCTTTTTCTTCATTAATACCTGCCGTTGTTCTATCACTAACTAAAACTGGATAACTATAATCCCTTTTAATACCATTCATTCGTTTAATCATTTTCCATACTTTCCCTATATCTGTTTCTCTTCCTAATGAATTACAATAATTTCTCCAATATTCTCTTTTTGTATTTCTTATAACTCTTTTTACTATAGCTTGCATCTTCTTGTATTCAATTAAATTTTGAAAATTCTGATTTCCTTATAGAATTTTAAAAGCTTTATTTTGGGATTTAATAGCCTGGTCACATTCTATTGTCCACCATGGAATTATCTTCTTTTTATGTATCCCTCCTTTCTTTGGAACTGACTGTTGAACAGCTTCTATGATTGAACTACAAAAGATTTTGTTTAATGAATCAATACCAAGATTCATGTCAATTTCCTTAAATTTATCTTCACTTATTTCCTTATATTTCTCCCAATCTGCTATACAAATTACCAGTTACATAATCTTCACACCCTCCATATGTTGCCCTATGTTCCCCACCACAATTACAGCATTTATCCTGAACATTTTCACCATATTCTTGTATTTTGTGGTCCCCTCCACATTTTAAACAGCTCTGTTTGCCCCTGCACACTGCAGCAAATGTGACCATACCTCTGACACTTGAAACACCGAAGTGGAGGTGGAACATAAGGCCTAACTGAATAACACAAGAAACCCACTTTGACTCTATCTGGAACTTCTGGAGTAGAAAATTCCAGAAGCACAGATAAGCTGTTAACTCGCTCATTATTAACTGTTTTCTGCAATCTCTTTATATCCTTGACTTTAACATGATTTTATGTTTTAATTTCTCTAGATCTTCATTAACTGGAATTCCATAAATAACTCCTCGGGATCCTTTCTTTTCTCCCAACACTCTTTTACTTTCCACTCTTTTATTTCCAATACTCTCAACACTCATTGCTTTCCTTTTTGTTCTTCCAATTTACAAACATTTAACAAGCTTCCATCTCTCAGCGTTTTAGCCATTTCAACTTCCCCTATTTTCTTTTTTGTTTCCTTAGAAACTATTTTTGGGCTCAGAGCAATATTTTCATCTTCCTTTTTGAATTTTAATGTTATCTTCACCTCCTCTTTCATGATCTTTTCAAAGTCTTCAGCTGATCCAAAATGCTGCAGCAAGAGTTCTGATGAAAATCAACAAGAGGGATCATATTTCTCCAATTTTAGCTTCCCTTAATTGGCTTCCTGTTAAATCAAGAATAGAATTTAAAATTCTTCTTCTAACGTATAAAGCCCTTAATAATCAAGCTCCATCATATATCAGAGCTCTGATTACCCCGTATGTTCCTAACAGAGCACTTTGCTCTCAGACTGCAGGTCTGCTGGTGGTTCCTAGAGTCTCTAAAAGTAGAATGGGAGGCAGATCCTTTAGCTATCAGGCTCCTCTCCTGTGGAACCAACTCCCAGTTTTGGTCCGTGAGGCAGACACCTTGTCTACTTTTAAGACTAATCTTAAAACTTTCCTTTTTGACAAAGCTGATAGTTAGAGTGGCTCATGTTACCCTGAGCTACATCTATAGTTGTGCTGCTATAGGCTTAGGCTACTGGAGGACATCAGGGTATATTTTTTATCACTCTACTGATTTCTACTGTTCTCCAGTCTACTGTTCTCCAGTTTTTCATTCCATTACATTGAAATGACTGTTGACATTTCAGCTTTTAACTTTTTGCTCTCTCTCTTTTTTCTTCATAGTAGGTACACCTGGTCTGA
This sequence comes from Fundulus heteroclitus, assembly GCF_011125445.2. Taxonomy (NCBI): domain Eukaryota; kingdom Metazoa; phylum Chordata; class Actinopteri; order Cyprinodontiformes; family Fundulidae; genus Fundulus; species Fundulus heteroclitus. Next base: position 102,205 of record NW_023396499.1, read on the forward strand.
CGTAAATAAAATTGAATTGAATTGAATCTTTTTATGCACACCCTTGCTTCCATCATCTGTACTGTCGTCTTCAAGATTTCCTTTGTCTCCTGAATTCCCAGAACCTCTGCCTGCTTCACTACTTTTGAATTTTCCACTTCCCCGGTAACTAGCAACTGGCGTTCAACTATCCGTATCCATATCACTATGTAGTTCTTCCTCATCCTCTACAACCTGAGCCGCCATCCTGATCCAGTCACAAACTTGCTTATGCCTACCGCCAACCTTTTCCTTCTTGCTTCAGATAGATTTCTCTGACGAAGCAACGCACGAACCTGTTTCCAACCAGCCTGTCACTCAGTCTCCTACCCGAGAGCGTCCTGTCTGCTCATCTCCATCAACATGGTTTTAACCTCTCCTGTCGGGAAGTCTGAACAACAACAACTCTTAATGCATCACGTGACTTTTGGCATAAATTTACTGCAGCGTGGGTGGGATTGTTTTGTAGTCGAGCAGAGACCATTTTGTACTGGAGGAAAACTTATAAATGATATTTTGAGCGCAAGGTTGGCGGACAGTTTGCAAAACAATTTTTTTGTGTGAAACATGTTTTTGTGTGCAAAACAAGTTTTATTTGTGTGCAACACCTTTTTTGTGTACAACCTTTTGGCAGGAAACTATCTCCATAACTCTTGCTGCAGCATTTTGGATCAGCTGAAGACTTTGAACTGCATTTCAACCAGTAAACTCATGTTTAAACCAGGGGTCTCAAACGTACGGCCTGCCCAACGATTTAGTCCAGCCCGTGGCCAAATGCATTATCATTATTCAACGGCTGTATCTCCTCGCTGCATCGACCGATCTGCACCTGATTTTTTGTGAGTTGTGGGGGAGCGCTGCCAAACGGGTTCGTGTGAATCGCCCGGTGGACGGTCAGGGAAATTGCGTGACAGCTTCTGCGGTGGCTGGCGGCAGGCGGTGCGCGTACCCCAGCGGTGCTTGGCTGCGAGGGCCGCTCATCGCCGCTTGCGGCTTTAATTAGGCCCGAGCAGCTAAGCGCTGCGAAGGCCTATTGTATCTGTGTTGTTTCTTATTATTATTATTCTGCCCCCCTAAAGAGGGGCCTTTTTGGGGGCCTTACCATTTTCAAAAACTCACCAAACTTGGCGGATGCAAGAAGACTGTTTAAAAATTTTGGATTTTAAGGTCGTCACAAAAATCAAAAGAAAAATGCCTCAACGGCGCCACCTAGAAATTTTCAAAGGACCCTTTGCTATTCACTTACTTCATCGTAGAGTAATGAAATTTTGTACAGTTGTAGATCTAAGCAAGACGCTCAGAATTTACAATTAACGTCATAGTGCAAATATCACAGGAAGTCGGCCATTTTAGATTGAAAGTCGTAATTTGACCTCATTTTTGACGTTTACAGCATTGGTATTTGATCGAACTCGTCCTAGGGATTTCGAGCGAGCGGCTTAAAACTCCGTCAGTCTGATCATAAGGCATGGCCAATTAAAAGTTATCAAAACGGTGAGTTTTTGAGCATTTTGAAGGGGCGTTAGCAGGGGTCAAAGTTCACCTACTCGCCACAAAACATAAAACTGTTATATCTCCCACACAGAAACACACAGAGGCACCAAACTTTCTGTGATTGATCATCATCGGGTCTTCTACAATATCCAATGGTCAAATGATGACGTCACTTAGGCCACGCCCCCTGACAACAGGAAAAACTGCTATATCTCCTACACAGAAACACACAGAGGCACCAAACTTTCTGTGATTGATCATCATCAGGTCTTCTACAATATCCAATGGTCAAATGATGACATCACTTAGGCCACGCCCCCTGAAAACAGGAAAAACTGTTATATCTCCTACACAGAAACACACAGAGGCACCAAACTTTCTGTGATTGATCATCATCGGGTCTTCTACAATATCCAATGGTCAAATGATGACATCACTTAGACCACGCCCCCTGACAACAGGAAGTGTCATGTTTTATTGTTAGCAGTCGCTATGTTACCCCTCTGAGCTAATCAACATGAACGAGATCCTGGCGGGCGGCCAGCGGTGCGCAAATCCCAGCGGTGGCCAAGGCCGGAGCGGCGCTTGGCTGCGAGGGCCGCTCGATGCCGCTGGCGGCTTTAATTATTATTATTTTTATTCTGCCCCCCTAAAGAGGGGCCTTTTTGGGGGCTTTATCATATTCAAAAACTCACCAAACTTTGCAGATGCATGGTGACTGTTTAAAAATTTTGTATTTTAAGGTCGTCACAAAAATCTAAAGAAAAATGCCTCAACGGCGCCACCTAGAAATTTTCAAAGGACCCTTTGCTATTCACTTACTTCATCGTAGATTAATGAAATTTTGTACAGTTGTAGATCTAAGCAAGACGCTCAGAATTTACAATAAACGTCATAGTGCAAATATCACAGGAAGTCGGCCATTTTAGATCGAAGGTCGTAATTTGACCTCATTTTTGACGTTTACAGCATTGGTATTTGATCGAACTCGTCCTAGGGATTTCGAGCGAGCGGCTTGAAACTCGGTCAGTCTGATCATAAGGCATGGCCAATTAAAAGTTATCAAAACGGTGAGTTTTTGAGCATGTTGAAGGGGCGTTAGCAGGGGTCAAAGTTCACCTACTCGCCACAAAACATAAAACTGTTATATCTCCTACACAGAAACACACAGAGGCACCAAACTGTCTGTGATTGATCATCATCGGGTCTTCTACAATATCCAATGGTCAAATGATGACATCACTTAGGCCACGCCCCCTGACAACAGGAAAAACTGTTATATCTCCTACACAGAAACACACAGAGGCCCCAAACTTTCTGTAATTGATCATCATCGGGTCTTCTACAATATCCAATAGTCAAATGATGACATCACTTAGGCCACGCCCCCTGACAACAGGAAAAACTGCTATATCTCCTACACAGAAACACACAGAGGCACCAAACTTTCTGTAATTGATCATCATCGGGTCTTCTACAATATCCAATAGTCAAATGATGACATCACTTAGGCCACGCCCCCTGACAACAGGAAAAACTGCTATATCTCCTACACAGAAACACACAGAGGCACCAAACTTTCTGTGATTGATCATCATCGGGTCTTCTACAATATCCAATGGTCAAATGATGACATCACTTAGGCCACGCCCCCTGACAACAGGAAAAACTGTTATATTTCCTACACAGAAACACACAGAGGCACCAAACTTTCTGTGATTGATCATCATCGGGTCTTCTACAATATCCAATGGTCAAATGATGACATCACTTAGGCCACGCCCCCTGACAACAGGAAAAACTGCTACATCTCCTACACAGAAACACACAGAGGCACCAAACTTTCTGTGATTGATCATCATTGGGTCTTCTAAAATATCCAATGGTCAAATGATGACATCACTTAGGCCACGCCCCCTGACAACAGGAAGTGTCATGTTTTATTGTTAGCAGTCGCTATGTTACCCCTCTGAGCTAATCAACATGAAACTGTGTCCACAGACATGTTGCTGTGTTGTGGATTCCAGGCCCAACTGGATTCCATGTAGCAGTGCGGCATGGTGGCGTGGCGAAGTCACCTGAAACGCCGCTGCCATATGTCCAGACTTCCATAGGGTATTGACAAATTTATTAAAAAGTAACTTAAAATTACCTTAAAAGGACAACATTTTTAAAAGTCAAAAGGCTTATTTGATGCTTTGAGAACATCTCTTCTATTCGGCTACAAAATCAACTGGATTCGATGGAGCAGGGCGGCGTAGTGGCGTGGCGAAGTCGCCTGAAACGCCGCTGCCATATGTCCAGACTTCCATAGGATATTGATAAATTTAATAAAAAGTAACTTAAAATTACCTTAAAAGGACAACATTTTTAAAAGTCAAAAGGCTTATTTAATGCTTTGAGAACATCTCTTCTATTCGGCTACAAAACCAACCAAAACAGGATGATCTTTTAAGCTATAAGACCATTTTTAAGATGTCAATACATAGATTTTAAGCTGGTGGGTCGCCACTGCCTCCGGTGGCCAAATGCATCGCTGCATCAACTGATCTGCACCAGTTTAATCTTGTCATGGCAAAATTATTTTTTCTCTTCATGTGTGGCCCTAATACTCCATCGTAAGAACACCGCTGTCGTTACCGCGGGTCCTGGGGAAAAAAAAAACGCTGCTCCTGGGGGGAATTTTTGATTATGCTCACGCATAGATGTGTAAAACTTCACATTGCAATTCAGACAGGCGCAGACTGAACCGTGCAGTTCATTTTAAAGAGGCAGTTTTGGCGCATATTCCGATAGAAACGGGCTGCGGGGAGCCTAAGTGTGTTGTCGTGGGCGTGTTTACCCGCTGCAGGTAACCGCTGTGAAACAATCAGAAAGATTTCCCTGATTAATAACATCTTTATGGCGCTCATCTTTATTGTTACTATGTGCTGCTTTACCAGTTCTCTCTCTCTCGCTCGCTCGCTCGTCATCGGACAAAAATCAAACTGCTTCGTGTTTGTACTTGAAATTGTGCGTCAGACTCAGATTTAGAAGTGTTGTTACGACGTTTGAGCTGTAACTGCAACCGTTTTATATATATATATATATATATATATATATATATATATATATATATATATATATATATATATATATATATATCTGGTAACTTTACTGAATTTGCAGCTTAAGAAGATTGGGTTTGACAGACAACACCAACTGTCCCCTCAATCCAGTGCACACAATACCACAACAGACCTCATCATGCTCTACAGTACATCAAGAAAACTAAATCAACTAAAACAAGTTCACGAGTGCACATGAAATGAAGTTAATCCATATTTGTGTGTCAGGGTGTCTAAGCATTCTCCAGAATTTGACATCTCAGCAGAGCCTGTAATAATTATAGAAAGTAACATTATAGTTGTTCTGCCTTTTGTTAAGACAGCAAGGAATTCATGTCGTGAATACATTACATAAATAAGATAATAATTCTTAGTCAGAGGAAATCCAAGGCAAAAACAGTTAGAAAAGTTTTGGGTTCATATTTAATCAGAGTGAGACATCACAACTTTGTTAGATCTCTATGTGAATTACGTGAGATAGTGAGTGCTCTCACCTTAAAAAAAGATCTTTGACGTATTTTGCTCCGGTTAAAAGCTGCTTTTCAGCGATGAAGCTAGGGAAACTGCTAATGTTGAAGTTGAATTTGTTCTACACGCTTCTGCCTTGGAAAAATATTCGTCTTTTTACAAAAAGAATGTTTAAAGCCAGATTTGGGAACAAAGGTTATTCAGAGAATGCAAGAAAAGGAAGCTTTTGTGGGGAACTTTTGTCCTAGCTGTCTAGCTGCATATGGCCCCAGGACAGCACAATAGTTTTCTTGAAGTTTAATTTTGGAGAAGTAGAAACAAGTATTAATTTCAAAAGGTAGGTAAAAAAGGAAAAAAGTTTTTACAAAATCTTAAAATGTTGGATAGTCGTTATTTCCATCTTGCTGTGAAAATTGGTGAAATATTATCATTTTTAATGCTTAGATATAAAATCGCAAGGCCATTACTAAAATTGCCTTTTGTTGAAAATGTTTTTTGGCATGCCATACTTTATATTTATAGGTAGCCTAGATGTGCATAATAAAAGAGTGGAACTAAAACCTGGTCTAAAATTATTATGGAGCTTTAACTTGCTAAGAGTAATACTGTTAGATGATTATATCTTTAAAATGAGATAACTGTCTCAAAAAATTTGATAGTTTATTTGGTCTGAAGAGATGATGCAATTCAATGTTATTTATATAGCGACAATTCATGAAATATGTCATCTCAAGGCACTTTACAACGTCAAAATCAATCAGATTGTACAGATTGGGTCAGATTATACACATTGGTCAAAAAATTCCTATATAAGGGAACCAGTTCATTGCATCAAAGTCTTGACAAGTAGCATTCTCTCTTGAAGAAGCGTAGAGCCACAGGGAGAGTCGTCTGCATTGTCCATGGCTTTGCAGCAATCCTACCTACTGAGCAAGCATGAAGCGACAGCAGGAAAAAAAACTCCCCATTAACGGGAAGGAAAAACCTCCAGCAGAACCGGGCTCAGTGTGAACGGTCATCTGCCTCGACTGACTGGGGTTAGAGAAGACAGAGCAGAGACACAACAAGACAGACAAAAAAAGCACAGAAGTTCTACATTAGATGGTAGTAGCGGGTCATTCAAAATTGAAGAACAATAGACCCTGATGTCCTGCAGTAGCCTAAACCTATAGCAGCATAACTATAGAGGTAGCTCAGGGTAACATGAGCCACTCTAACTATAAGCTTTTTAAAAAAGGAAAGTCCCAAGGGCCAGCTTCTAGTGGAGAAGTTCAAGTATCTTGGGGTCTTGTTCACGAATGAGGGGAAGATGGAGCGGGAGATCGACAGGCGGATTGGTGCGGCGTCTGCTGTGAAGCGGGCGCTATACCGGTCCGTTGTGGTGAATCTGCACCAGATTTTTTGTGAGTCGTGGGGGAGCGCTGCCGAACACGTTCGTGTAAATCGCCCAGTGGACGGGCGGGCAAAATGCGTGACAGCATCTGCGGTGGCGGGCGGCCGGCGGTGCGCAAATCCCAGCGGTGGCCAAGGCCGGAGCGGCGCTTTGCTGCGAGGGCCGCTCATCACCGCTTGCGGTTTTAATTATTATTATTATTTATTCTTTGGACTTTTGAAACGGCTTTTTGGAGGCCTAAACATGCATGAAAACTCACCAAACTTTACCCAAAACTGTCCCCCGTGAGAAATCGCATGGTTTTAGTGTAATTGAAAACGGGCGTGGCAAACCCGCTCAACAGCGCCAACTAGAGTGAGTTGGGCCAAACCGTAACACGTAGAAAGCTGAAATTTTTTACCTAGGTAGCTTTTTTAAAACTATGAAAAAAAGTCTCTTGGGTGTATGCTCTAAAACCCACAGGAAGTCTGCCATTTTGGGTCAAAGGGTAAAATATTGGCCGTTTTTGCCTTGAACTTTAACAAACTAGTCCTAGGCATTTTAAGCTATCACTTTCAAATTTTTTCAGCGTGGAGATGAGACCTTGAGGGTTAAAAGTTATCAAAGGTTTTATGAAATATGCATATTTGCCTGAGCTGTCGCATTGCAAAAATCAGGTTTGTGGAATACCATTAAAAACGCATTAAATCAGTAAGCCCCAAGCCATGCTTTGTCTGAGAATTATGAAACTCGGTAAGCAGATGTAACTTCTCAGTCCCTACAAAAAAGTCTCTTGGACCAATTGTGTAAACCCTAAAGAAAGTCAATTAATTTTCATCAAAGATGTCATTTTGTCATAAAAACGGGTATTATTTTTGACCACAAGATGGCAGCATAATACTTTGAACCTCTGATTTACCCATGTCTATTCTTAATCACTCTTACTTTTATTTATCGACTCTTTAGCTTTCTTATCAGCCATTTAATTACCTTTCACTCTTATATGTGCAGGAACCCAAAGAAACACAGCTGATAACCCCATCATCTGAATATGATATAATATTTGTTGAATTACTAATAAGATATCTGGACGGCTTTCTGAATGATTTCTTTTTAAACTGATCAATGATGAACTTGAATCTGAACATATGACAGCTCTTAATGGTCTCACTTCCTCAATCCATTCTACAGCAACTAATAATGCAATCATTTCTGCCGTATAAACAGATATTCCTTCATTTAATTTCTTCCCTATATGCAGTTTAAACTCTGGAATTATTACACCTACTCCAGTTTGTCGTAATTGCTATTTTGATGCATCCGTATACATTTTTACATAATTATAAAACTGTTCTATATATTCCTCCACTATTATAGAATTACACATATACATTTTATCTTTATTTTTCTTTTCCAATATTGTTAAATCTACTATTGTTTCAGGTAAAATCCATGCTGGTGTTATTGATAATGGTACTGTTGGACTAATATTTAAATGATTTAATCCTAATTCTGTAGCTTTCTGAATAATTGTCCAACCTTATTATGAACCCTTTCTTTTTCACTGCAGGAATGTAACATTCATACCCAACTAAACATCTCAATATATTAAGTATCCTTTTACATTTTTCAATAACCTTATCTATGTGCACTTTCCAGGATAGTTTTTCATCAAACCATACTCCTAAGAATTTAAATTGCTTTACTCTCTCTAGATCTTTGTTCTGCCCTGAATATGTTTAATATGTTTAAAAGACATTTAAAAACTACTTTGAATTTGAATTTTAAATTAATTTGCGGAGCTTTTATGTTGAAAATCTTCCGAACCGGAAGTAGGAAGTAAAGACGCAAACAAGAGGAAGAGAGCGTGTGTGCATCGTCTCAGGGCAGCAACAATGCAGTTAATCTCTCCGAAAGCAATGGTTGTAAGTGTTGCTCATTGTTTACAGATTCGATAAGATATGTAAATATCTTTTATGGTTATTTTGTGTATAAAAGCAACAGTAAAATGTCGTGGTCTGTGTGACAGCAGAGTATGTGTGTTTACTTGCTAATTTGCCGCTTTTCTAGCCGGCTGTGAAAATACCTGTTGAGTTACTATTAAGCAGCTGATACTTTGATACGTTAATACTGATATTTACATGGCTGTTTATTAATCCATTTTTTTGTATCTTTCTTTTCTAGTTTTACACCGGATTCAAAGCAGTCAGGAATGCTGACTAAATGTGTAAGAAGATAATAAAGGAGCAAGCCGCTCACTTCCTGGCTCTTGAATAAGGAGTTTGGCTGGCTGTTTATCTGTGTTCACGCAAGAGCAAAACACATAGAGAGAACAGTACAATCTTGATTATATAACTTCAGTTGTACTTCTTGATTTCTTTTCTGAGTAAAAAGCAATTCTTTTGTTTTATCTACCGAAAATTTAAAACTCCATTTGTAAGACCATTGTTCAATCTTATGAATTGCTTTTTGGACTTTCCCTACAATTAATTTAACATTCCTTCTACGTTTCCAAATAGCTCCGTCATCAGCAAACAATGAACAACCCAATTAATTTTCTATTTCTTTAAGTGCATCATTTATCATAACTGAAAATAATAAAGGACTGATAATACTGCCTTGTGTGGTTCTTTTTAATTTCTCCCTGAAAGACTCTTACCAACTCTTACCTGTATTATCCATTCTGGCCTCTGGAAATAAAGTAAAAAATCTTGGTGTTGTCTTCGACCAAGACATGTCATTTAAATCCCATATTAAACAGGTTTCCAGGGTTTCCTTTTTTTCACCTCAGGAATATCGCCAAAATTAGAAACATTCTGTCCAGGGGTGATGCTGAAAAACTAGTCCATGCATTTGTTACTTCAAGGCTGGACTATTGTAATTCTTTACTATCAGGAAGTCCACAAAATGCAGTTCGAAGTCTTCAGCTGATCCAAAATGCTGCAGCAGGAGTTCTGATGAAAATCAACAAGAGGGATCATATTTCTCCAATTTTAGCTTCCCTTCATTGGCTTCCTGTTAAATCAAGAATAGAATTTAAGTTTATAGTTAGAGTGGCTCATGTTACCCTGAGCTACATCTATAGTTGTGCTGCTATAGGCTTAGGCTACTGGAGGACATCAGGGTATATTTTTATCACTCTACTGATTTCTACTGTTCTCCTGTCTACTGTTCTCCAGTTTTTCATTCCATTCCATTGAAATAACTGTTGACATTTCAGCTTTTAACTTTTTGCTCTCTCTCTTTTTTCTTCATAGTAGGTACACCTGGTCTGACGTAAATAAAATTGAATTGAATTGAATCTTTTTATGCACACCCTTGCTTCCATCATCTGTACTGTCGTCTTCAAGATTTCTTTTGTCTACTGAATTCCCAGAACCTCTGCCTGCTTCACTACTTTTGAATTTTCCACTTCCCCGGTAACTAGCAACTGGCGTTCAACTATCCGTATCCATATCACTATGTAGTTCTTCCTCATCCTCTACAACCTGAGCCGCCATCCTGATCCAGTCACAAACTTGCTTATGCCTACCGCCAACCTTTTCCTTCTTCCTTCAGATAGATTTCTCTGACGAAGCAACGCACACACCTGTTTCCAACCAGCCTGTCACTCAGTCTCCTACCCGAGAGCGTCCTGTCTGCTCATCTCCATCAACATGGTTTAACCTCTCCTGTCGGGAAGTCTAAACAACAACAACTCTTAATGCATCACGTGACTTTTGGCATAAATTTACTGCAGCGTGGGTGGGATTGTTTTGTAGTCGAGCAGAGACCATTTTGTACTGGAGGAAAACTTATAAATGATATTTTGAGCGCAAGGTTGGCGGACAGTTTGCAAAACAATTTTTTTTTGTGTGAAACATATATTTTTGTGTGCAAAACAAGTTTTATTTGTGTGCAACACCTTTTTTGTGTACAACCTTTCAGCTGAAGACTTTGAACTGCATTTCAACCAGTAAACTAATGTTTGAACCAGGGGTGTCAAACGTACGGCTCGCCAAACGATTTAGTCCAGCCCGGTGGCCAAATGCATTATCATTATTCAACGGCTGTATCTCCTCGCTGCATCGACCGATCTGCACCTGATTTTTTGTGAGTTGTGGGGGAGCGCTGCCAAACGGGTTCGTGTGAATCGCCCGGTGGACGGGCAGGGAAATTGCGTGACAGCTTCTGCGGTGGCTGGCGGCAGGCGGTGCGCGTACCCCAGTGGTGCTTGGCTGCGAGGGCCGCTCATCGCCGCTTGCGGCTTTAATTATTATTATTATTTATTCTTGGGACTTTTGAAACGGCTTTTTGGAGGCCTAAACATGCATGAAAACTCACCAAACTTTGCCCAAAATTGTCCCCCGTGAGAAATCGCATGGTTTTAGTGTAATTGAAAACGGGCGTGGCAAACCTGCTCAACAGCGCCAACTAGAGTGAGTTGGGCCAAACCGTAACACGTAGAAAGCTGAAATTTTTTACCTAGGTAGCTTTTTTAAAATTATGAAAAAAAGTCTCTTGGGTGTATGCTCTAAAACCCACAGGAAGCCTGCTATTTTGGGTCAAAGGGTAAAATATTGGCGGTTTTTGCCTCAAACTTTAACAAACTAGTCCTAGGCATTTTAACCTATTACTTTCAAATTTTTTCAGCATGCAGTTAAGACATTGACGTTTAAAAGTTATCAAAGGTTTTATGAAATATGCATATTTGCCTGAGCTGTCGCATTGCAAAAATCAGGTTTGTGGAAAACCATTAAAAACGCATTAAATCAGTAAGCCCCAAGCCATGCTTTGTCTGAGAATTATGAAACTCGGTAAGTGCATGTAACTTCATAGGCCCTACAAAAAAGCCTCTTGAAGCAATGGGCTACCTCCTACAGGAAATCATTCATTTCTCATCAAAGATGTCATTTTCCCATATTTTTTGGTGTTACATTTGAATAAACTACTCCTAAACCGTTACACTTATGGCATTCAAAGTTACTCCAAAAAATTCCTCACACATAGAGGATCAAAAGTTATCAAAAACATTTTTGCTATGTCCAACCATATTTTTTTGACAATTATTTATAACATGAATTGTGTTTTGAAGGAAAAAACATTTATTATTTCCAACACTAGATGGCAGCACACCCAAATGTTTGGGCGTCATCTGTAAGTCACGGTACATATTTTACCAAATCATTCATACACATTCGTCCAAAAGTGGAAGCAGCTTTAAAATATCTTTAGCTGGCCTTTAAAAGAAATAAGATTTTAATCTTTAATCCTATATGTAGGAGCGCAAATGCATTGATTGGGTAATTAGCGTTCATGTCTATTTAAGGGGGGAACTTTTCTTTGATAGGTAGGTTTTCCACCCGGAAGGGGAAAACAGTTTTTGACCGCAAAAAGATAAATACAAGCAAGCAAGTCTGCTTTATATGTTGTCTGGAGATGTGTTCATGTATGATGGACATTTGATATGCAAAGAGGAAAATAAATGGACGAAGCGTTCAACATGCCCTGACTACTCGGACTCTAATTCATCCCAAAACGGTAACAATAAGCGCGTCAACTCTATTACCCCGATGCAGCACCTCAGTGGCTTAAAGTATTGGCTTGGCCGCTACAAAACCAGTCAAAAACTGTTTGTGCATCTTCACGAACTGTGCATAAGTAAAGATACGTGTTTCTGCATGGTTGATGGTGGTGATTGCGCAAGATAAGACTGGGCTGGAGGTTACGTGTTTGGAGTGGAGCATCAGCTGATCGAACTCAGCTCACCTGAGGTGACGTCGGACAGGATAGACATCGGTGAGGACGCAGTTGATCAGCTCGGTGCTGGATTTGAACAATCATTCGTCTGGATTAGGTATGTGTAGCGCTACCACCGATATGATGGCCATCTAAATATAGTGTGCACGCATAAGGGCGTATTTCCAATGCATTGGTTGCTGAAGTGGATGAACAATTAATTTTGAATCAACAAACTGTTGCCATCTGTGGACTGTCGGACTTTAATTATGGAGGATTGCGCGGCTAAAATGGATAAACATTTTAGCCGAGGGAACCAGTTGATTGCATAAAGGTCTTGACAAGCAGCATTTCCTCCTGAAAATGCGTAGAGCCACAGGGAGAGTAGTCTGCATTGTCCATGGCTTTGCAACAATCCCTCATACTGAACAAGCATGAAGCAACAGGGAAAAAAAACCTCCCCATTAACAGGAAGGAAAAACCTCCAGCAGAACCGGGCTCAGTATGAACGGTCATCTGCCTCGACCGACTGGGGGTTACAGAAGACAGAGCAGAGACACAACAAGACAGACAAAAAAGCACAGAAGCACACATTGATCCAGCAATCTGTTCTATATAACCACAACTGTTATAACTTTGGGCAATAAATAATGTGCAATAATCTATTTAATACACTGTGCTATAACCTGTGTAATGATCCGGAAGAACTTCTGCTGCTATCACCAAGTGAATATATGTCAGTACATGTGTATGTAGGCATATATATATATATATATATATATATATATATATATATATATATATATATATATACATACAAGATCGGCTTTCTATCACCTGAAGAACATTTCCAGGATTAAAGGACTGATGTCTCAGCAGGATCTGGAAAAACTAATCCATGCGTTTATCTTTAGTAGAATCGATTACTGCAACGGTGTTTTCACAGGTCTGCCTAAAAAGTGGATCAGACAGCTGCAGCTGATCCAGAACGCTGCTGAACGCATCTAAATACATCACAGGCTTGTTATCAGTGTATCAACCATCCAGAGCACTAAGGTCTTCTGGCTCCAGCCTTCTCTGCGTACCTACAGCCAGAACTAAACAAGGAGAAGCAGCATTTAGTTCCTACGCTCCACTTATCTGGAACAAACTTCCAGAAAACTGTAAAAGTGCAGAAAACCTGAGTTCTTTTTTATCAAGATTAAAAACACTTTTGTTTAGGACTGTTTTTGACTGTTCTAGTTAAACTGTTCTACTGAAACAGCATTAGTTCAACTTTTTTAGTCCAGCTGTTTATTGATGTCTACATTTTCTGTTTTCTTTTCCTGTATTTTAATCATGTAAAGCACTTTGCATTGTCTCTGTACTGAATTGTGCTATACAAATAAATTTGCCTTGCCTTGCCTTTATTTATTTATTTATATATATATATATATATATATATATATATATATATATATATATATATATATATATATATATACATATATATATAATGTGTGTGTGTGTATGTATGTATGTATGTATGTATGTATGTATATAACCGGGAAGTACACATGACATCACCTGCCTACTCCGATTTCTTTTGTATTTGTTTAATTCTTACTTTTTTTCTCATTTTCTTTTTGATCCACTGTATATAGGAAGATACACTGTATATAACTGATGCACCCTTTCCTACTGCTGACTATTGACTGACTATTGAGCCGATGTGACAAGTGAATTTCTCCAAAGTGAGATCAATAAAGACTATCTTATCTTATATCAAGACTTAGATTTGCCCACACAGGATTAAATGGTACATTATTCAAAATAGGGAAGCGTAACACTGCCAGATGTGAATATTGTGAGGAACAAGAGACAGTTGAACACACAGACATGAATACGTAGACACCGCGTCCTCGGGTGAGAGGCGTGCCGACAGAGCGGCCATCTTAGGTCAGACCAAGCTGCGCTCAGAGAGAATACAAGTCAATTCAGAAAAATGTACTTTATGTTTTCAGACACTCTGAATCCGGTGAATTCTCACCCGATTTCCAGATAAATCAACTGACTGAAAACGTCACCCCTTTAGGGGCTACATGGGACCAATTGATTGAATTAAATTATTGTCTAACTTAATATATAATTTCGATTTTGTATTGAAAGTAAGCAAACTTCCAGAGCTACGTCCCAGGAAGCCCGACTTTTACTCCGCTTATGGGTGCGCAAATAAAAGAACACTACCAGATCCTGGGGAATTACCTTCCATAAGTAAGATTTTATGATAGATAATCCCCATGCTTTACAGTCACAGTTTTTCCGGCATAAACACAATATGTGCTAATGGGTAGCAGGGATGGAAGCAGAGAAAAGTACATTAAACACCAAAAACAAACAAAATGGTCCTAAATTACTGGATATACATGATTTGTGGTGGGGGGGGGGGGGGGATATTATACAGTTTTTGCTATGATTTTGTAATGTATTTGATTCTTAGATGCGTTAGGTTTTTTGTTGATTTTTTTCCCCCAGATTGAGGTTTGTAATATATAATTTTTAAATGCTGTTATGAGCACCTCTGCTCTCACTTGTCTGTATATAGTTTTGCTCCTATGTAGATCAGTGCTGTTGTCTGTAGATCGGTGTCTGTGTATATAGCCTATACATACTGTATATATATATATACACATACAGTATATACATACTGTATATATATATATATATATATATATATATATATATATATATATATATATATATATATATATATATATATATTGGAAGAAAGAGAGAGAGATTTATGTGTGTATAAATTGTGTGTATATTAGATTAATATATAACTGCAAAATATGTAAGTGCATGTACTTTTTTCATCCAGTTTGATTTCAATTTAAATAGTTTTGGTTCTGAATAAATATGTGTAATCTGTCTGAAAGGTCACGAGCATTGTGAACATATGATTAAAATGAGATCTCAGCTGCCTCCTATTCATTTTGACAGCTGATGTCTGATCTGTGGTCTGACCCAAGATGGCCGCCCTGTAGGCACGTCGGCCCAGCGGCCGGCAGCGTACAATGGGGCGTCTACGTATATGATGTCTATGGTTGAACATATATGACACACTGTGAGAAAAATTCATAAAGAACAAGAGAAGAAGAAGACTCCCAACAGCAGGGGGCGCACTCCAACAATCTGAAACGTGTCCGTTTGCCTGAGGAAGAAGTCCGTGATGTCACAGCTAACAACATTAGCACCACACATTGGAGAATTTAGGAGGGGAAACAGACAAACAGGTAAGGCTTTTTGGATTATATATGCATGTAGTTTAATATCCCCCACCACAACTTGAGGTGGGATGAGCAGTCTCAGTTCTGCGGCTAATTCTAGCGTCTTAAGGTGCTACTTATAGCGCTAATGCTAGCGCCCTAAGGCTAGCGAGCAAGGCTCTTGTTTACATCCGGGTTCCGCTGGCTCAGAGCCTTTCTCTCTATGGCTCTGCGCTGGCTACCAGCACAGACATGTATACGTAGACCAAAAGTTATGATCGGTGTTCAATCATAACTTTTGGAAAAACATCTCAAACTGGCCACAGATGCATGAATGAAAGCAGTGGTGGTCAAAGGTTTTCTTTGGGTTTATGCGAACCAGCAAGTCAGGAAGTGGAGCGGATTGACCATCTGACAACAACTTCCCTCGGTAAGCGTGTCTGTCGACAGACACACTGTCGCTGCTCCAGTTAATTAATGAATTATTTCCACCTGTGGCCATGTCACCTTTCAGCGTGTATTCACTGGCTTCCAGCAACTTAGCTGATAAACCAATCAGGGACCTTGTAATGTGCGATCTGTGTTAAACTAAAATGTATGACATCATAGTGTTGGTTATATGTCCTGCATTGTCCAGGTTGTGGTTGGCCTTGTTTGTTCATATGATTAATTTATACTGAAGGTGACAGGGAGCCAGTGGAGGTAATGTTCAGATGTGAAGTAGATGATGTAAAGATGTAAATTGCTGTCTTTTGTACTAGTTGTAATTTATGGAGGTTTTCTGGAGGACAGGGAGGGAAGGGAGCTGACAGTGTAAAGTGGACTGTGGACCAGTTTGGTTAAAGTGTTAAGGAGGAACTTGATGTTCCCGATATGAAAGTTAACCAGGTGATGTTATGGATGTGGACAGTGGAGGAGAGGATGAGAGGCTGTCCAGGAAGACACCAAGGCTCTGAAGCTGAAAGGTGGGACAGAGACATGAATGGTCAGTGGATATTGTAAAACTACCAGATTTGGTTCAAGTTGACTCTGCACAATAAGCAAGTGAGGTAACTAATGTGGCATTATTTCCACGGTCCCGGGAATATATGGGCTGACTAGGAATTTTTTTCAGTCAAACTGATTATTTTAGCTTTAACCCATGACGTAGACGCCCCGTCGTCGGGTGAGAGGCGTACCGACAGAGCGGCCATCTTAGGTCAGACCAAGCTGCGCTCAGAGAGAATACACGTCAATGCAGCAAAATGTACTTTATGTTTTCAGACACTCTGAATCCAGCCGTGGAGCTCCCGACGGACAGTTTTGGTAGAAACAGGAGAGTTGAGGTGCACATTTAGTTCTGCTGTGATTTGGGGAGCCGTGGTTTTATGTTTTTTGGATACAATCCGGGTAAGCACTCTAACATCCCTTTCAGACAGCTTCCTCTTGCGTCCACAGTTAATCCTGTTGGATGTGGTTCGTCCTTCTTGGTGGTATGCTGACATTACCCTGGACACCGTGGCTCTTGATACATCACAAAGACTTGCTGTCTTGGTCACAGATGCGGCAGCAAGACGTGCACCAACAATTTGTCCTCTTTTGAACTCTGGTATGTCACCCATAATGTTGTGTGCATTGCAATATTTTGAGCAAAACTGTGCTCATACCCTGCTAATTGGACCTTCACACTCTTCTCTTATTGGTTCAATGTGCAATTAATGAAGATTGGCCACCAGGCTGGTCCAATTTAGCCATGAAACCTCCCACACTAAAATGAGAGGTGTTTCAGTTTCATTGTCCAACCCCTGTGTGTGTATATATATATATATATATATATATATATATATATATATATATATATATATATATATATATATATATATATATATATATGCACATGTACTGACATATATTCACCTGGTGATAGCAGCAGAAGTTCTTCGGATCATTGCACAGGTTATCGCACAGTGAATTAGATAGATTATTGCACATTGGTTACAGTTACAGTGCAGCACTGTATAATCTGATTGCAGCAGGAATGAATGACTTGCGGTAGCGCTCCTTTTTACAGACAGGGTGTCTAAGTCTGTCACTAAAGGAGCTGCTCAGCTCCTCTACAGTCTGGTGCAGGGGGTGGAAGGTGTTGTCCATGATGGATGTGAACTTGGACAACACCCTCCTCTCAGCTACTTCCTCCACTGAGTCCAGAGTGCAGCCCAGGACAGAAGTGGCCTTCCTCACCAGCTTATTCAGCCTCATTCTGTCCCGTTCTGCGCTGCCTGGAGCCCAGCAGACGACAGCGTAGATAAGGGCTGAGGCCACCACAAAGTCATAAAAAGTCTTAAGCAGGGGCCTGCTCACTCCAAAGGACCTCAGCCTCCTCAGGAGGTGGAGGCGGCTCTGGCCCTTCTTATGCAGAGCGTCGGTGTTATGAGTCCAGTCCAGCTTATTACTGACGTGAACACCCAACAAAAGAGTCCTACGTCTCTGATTTCAGCTTCATAAATGTGAATATTTCTGTTTTCTTTGCTCATTTATGGCAATAAACTGAGTATCTCCATGTTTTGTTGACAGAACAAGAGATTTGGGAAACACTGACATTTTTCAAAATTTTGTAACATTTTATTATTATAGCAACCAATCAATTAATTGTTTAAAATAATCAATAGATTAATCAACAATGAAAACAATCTAGACCCAGAGTTTGTCTTTGCATCGTGTTTACTCCTGTGAGCTATAAAAATGAATTAGCTTTGAACTGTTTTTGTTCCCCCTTAGGTCACAGCAGTGTCAGACATTGGTGGGAGGACTGTGGATGAGGTCCACTAGCCACCTATCATCAGCAGAGTAGAATCACAGAGTTCCCTCAACGCTACTTCTTCCCGGTTAGGTCCGCCCAGCCCAATGGTAAGCAGCGCAATCTCTAGCAGTTCTCCTGGTTCTCCTTTCAGAGTCACTTACTCCCTCTCTCTTGCAGACTCTCCAGCCGTGAAGTTCTGACCCTGCCAAATCGCCTGTAGTTCCGCCCATAGATCTGCCTGTTTCCAAAATAAACATCTTAAAACTGTGCTTTGCCTCCTGATCGTATCTGCATGTGGGCTCGTCACCTGAAAACCATGACAGTCACTGAATTCAAAAGATCTTATTCCAGTTGAATCTTTTTGTTCATTCTTAAAAAAAATAACCACGGTGGGTCTATTGGACAGTACCTTCTGAATTGTGAATTTTCTGTGTTGCGTCTCTCATAATATAATTTGCACTTTATATTTATATTAATGCACCTTCCTTTTTCTTAGTTTTTGTACAAAATACTGTGCATTTTAAGTAGAGGCCTTAAACTGGTTTGTTTATTATACTGTATTAGTAATGACAAGTGCTGCTGACCTCTTAGTCAGATCAACCTTTTAAAAAGAAATCTTAATCTCAATGGGAGTTTATCTGGTTAAATAAAGGTTTTAAAAACTATTATAATTAATCTATTTTTTTTCTCCCCTTCTCCTTGTGTCCATCTCTCAGCAGCATCATATCAACCAAGCATGGCACAATCACAGAGAAACTGCCACTGCAGTGTCCCACAGTGCTCGAACAACAATTTTTTTCTTCCATATCTCAGTTTTCACGACTTCCCGACTGATGCTGAGACTCGAGCCCGTTGGGTGACGGCAATAAGAAGAGACGAGGGGCCAAATTTTAAAATCCTTCGAGGCAACACTTACGTCTGTAGTCAGCACTTCTCTTTAGAGGAGACCAACGTTTCTGCAAGTGGTCGAAAGAAGTTAAAGAAGGGAGCAGTACCATCTAAATTCCTGTGGAGTGATTGGGGCAAAAGTAATGTCATGATATTTTTCTAGGATGAACCCGGACACAGCGCGCATACACAGTGTTGGATTTTAAGAGAGTTTATTGTACAAGTGGATGATGATTCACATGAGGAACCAGAGTCTATTACCAGGCGGAGTTGTAGGGTGCAGAAGCTGGCCGGCAGGAGTAGTGCGGAGAGACTGACCAGGAGGTGATCTTTAGCTGATGACTGGAGACAAGGACAGAACACAGGAGTCGAGAACTTGAGACCAGGACGAAACCCAGGAGTCGAGAACCTGAGACCAGGACGGAACCCAGGAGTCGAGAACCTGAGACCAGGACGGAACACAGGAGTCGAGAACCCTTGACTGCGGGCCGAGCTGGAACAGAGTTTCTGGCTGTGGCCGATTTGGAACAGAGTTTCTGGCTGTAGCTGAACAGGAGTTGAACCTTTACGGACCGGCGAGCAAGGGCAGACTGTGGTGAGTAGATATAGTGGTGAGAGCAGGTAGAAACAGTTCGAGGTTAACTGCAGCCTGACAGGTGAAACCAATCGGGCTGCGCAGGGAAGGGAGGAGGCAGGAAAGCTCAGAATGCAGCCTACAAGCTGCATCCTGACAAGTAAGAGTACAGTATTTAAATCAGGGCTTTGAACCGGTTCAAGGAACGAAAACGAAAACTGGGAACTTTTTGTATTTTACAGGGAACAGAAACGAAACCAGAAACGTTATTATTTTTTATGTTCTGGAACTGGAACACTTATTTAAAAATAATGGTAACCGGTTAATACCGGTTTTATTTCGTTCCTCAAAGTTTTCGTTGCCTAATTATCTAAAAAAAAAAAAGTAATTATTTTCCTGCGCACCTTACCGTGGCGGCTGAGGTTCACTTCCTGTGTGACGTCACACATTCGCTGACTGAATGGAGAGAGAGCGGCGTCTCCACTAGAGCTACACATCTTAAATAAGAGGTAAATTGCGATCCATCGTTAAGTAAAACGCTCATTCCAAACACAATATCAACCTCAATGCCTCATCAGCAGCAGCGCATACCTTGCATTCACAACAAAAGGATCAAACACGAGCTGCAGCTGTCTGTTCACTTCTTTGCTTCCATGCCACAAACCTCGCACAGCTCTTTTTTCCTGCCCGAGTAGGATGGCAAACTTTATATTTTTCACTGCAGACCTTCTGCTCAAGCCAGGAAGTTTGTCTCACCTTGTTGTGATTGATTTCACCTGGTAAGCTGCGCGCTCACGCTCAAACAGCTGACGTGAAGAGGGGCGTTCACCGCAACACTCAGAATGGTCCCGGTGTCTGTCACTTCTCTGTAGCAGCAGCAGGGCAGCGCGTCCTGCTCAACCGGCTGACATAAAGGGGCATTCGTCGCAACAATATATATTTTCCACGTTAATGATAGACTAGCGAACATTTGGCTAAATGTCGCCAACACCTCTGTTTGCTTAATGCACAGATAGCTAGCTATTCTATAGCATTAAACAGCTGACAGGAACGAAATTAACCGTTCCGGGAACAGTATATTTTTGTTCTAACCGGTTCGGGAACATCAATTTATTGGTGGAACTCATAACCGGAAACGTTATAATTCCGTTTCTGTTCGGAACGAACCGATTGGGAAAAAAAATCGGTTCAAAGCCCTGATTTAAATTGGTAATAAATTACTAGATAACTTTTACTCAGAACTCAAGAACTTACCTTAAGGGGTTCATGCTAACTCTTTCTTTTAAAATAGCGGTTGCTGTTTTTAAGTATGGCAATCACATTGCTTGTTTGAAATGACATCAAAACAATAACAACATTTTTTATTGTAGGAAGAGGTGATCAATCTGCAAGGCGAGCAAGAAAATGCCTTGCAGCTGACAGAGATGCCTGTTCCAGGGAGCAGCACAGAGGACTGGTCCCACCTGGAGGCAGTGCAAAAAGATCATGACTACAGCTGCCATCCCAGAAAGCCCAGCTTCTACAGCTACTCCAGTCAGGGGAAGAAGTAATGACTGACAAGGGTTTCCTGATTGAGAAATGCTGTCAGAGGTGGGGGTAAAACTCATCATCCCACCATTAAAGAAATCAACCCAGCTCAGCAAACCAGACACTCAGAAGACCCAGGATTCTAGTGGAGAGGGCCATATGCAGGGTGAAGGAATACCACATTTGGGATGGAATTGTTCTGCTCTCCATGGTAGGATCAGTGAATCAGCTGTGGGCCATCTGCTGCCTGATGTCAAATTTCCAGGGACCTCTTGATATCAAGGAGGACAAGCCAGTCTGAGGCCCGCTAGCTTGGATGTTATCTTACTGCAAAAGGCTTTACAGCTATGACCCTGTAAGATTGTAATTGGTTGGATGTAAGCATTGTAGACATTGTGTCTTGCTTTGAAGTTGATCTCAACTAAAATAAAGTAAAAAGAAACAAGAATGCAGTATTCATTAAATTGTTACTTTTTTCATTTAATTTTAATTTAATTTAATTTTCGAATATGTCCACTGTTTTTACAGGTTTTGAAGTAACGCAGATAATTGCTCACACTCCAATCAACAAATATCCATAGATGCTGCAAATATCTGTCTTTAATAACAAATTCAAACAACATTTTTTCATTTCTATACATCTGTTAAATTGCTTGTTTCAGTTTCACAGGCTTTAACTTGGTCTAGTATACTAAACCATGCATTTCCTCCAAGGGTGTCGGTCAAGTCCTTTATCCTGGGTAGCGGATGTCGATCAGGTACTGTCTTTTTGTATAAGAGCCGATAATCAATACATAGCCGTAGGCTGCCATCTTACTTTCAAACACACACAACCGTACAGTGTACGGGGACTTGGATTTGACTATCCAGCCTTTAAGTAACAGGTCCTGTATATACTCTTTCACTTCTCTAAAGAGAGGTTTTGGAACTGAGGAGTAGATGGCTCTTACAGGAATCTGATCTTGAAGAGTGATCGACATCTGTAAACTGGGTATACACCCAATATCATGGCTGTCTCGTGCAAAAGCTCCAGCTTCTTCACAAAGCATCTTATTCACCACTGCCCTTTGCTCCTCATCTAGATGGCTGAGGTCGACGGGGGATTGCCATGGAGCCTGACTGAGATTGGTGGGTGCTGGAGTAGCACTGTTAACAGTGCTACTCCAGCTGAGCTGCTTCAGCTGAGCTTCGTGAAATCACCTTATCAAAGTCATGAATGTTGCCCAGAACTGTTTTCCTTGGTAAAGTGATTGTATGTCTTGTATTATTTCCAACAGGTACAGCCACATAGGGTCTGTTTGGATTTTGGACCTCTAAAACACCTGCTCCAACATCCAGTTCAGCTAAGGGGATACTGTCATCATCAGGCTCAAACAGCACAACAGAATCAGGGAAAATGGTGTCAAATGGAACCTGACATTTGACCCAGGCCACTTGACCAGCCGGAATGACTGTGTCTTCTTTGCCTGTCCGTAGTTGTCCCCACTGCACAGTAAGCCTGTCTGTCTGGATAAAATTCACCAGGAGTTTGGCCTTCTCCGCTGGAATGGAAATGGCATTACACACCAGGCTGGTGAGTGTTGGAGCTAGGTTCTGAGGCTGCTCTTTTATCATTACCTCCAAAACATTGAACCCCAGCAATGGTCTTTCCAAGGCAAGACTACTGACAAGGAAAGTAACATTAATAGACAGATCAGTATTTGGGTTTCCTATCAGATTAACAGTAACGGGTAACCAGCCTTAAAATGGGATAACAGCCCCATCTATGGCACAGATTCTTAGGTCATCTTCATCATCCAGGATTTCACTTAATGGCTTGACAGTAATTTCTGGTAAGTATTTGTCTTTCCAGCTTTTATCAATCATGCTCACCTGGGCACCTGTGTCTAGTAAAGCAGTGACAGCAAAACCATTCAAGCTACAATGGGTTAAAGCTTTCCCCCCAATGAGCTTGGCTAGAGCCACTTTTGCTGTTTGGTGAGTTATGGCTGGTTGTATTTGTCAAGTGAGTTTACTGACTGTGTTTGTGGTGTTTTGTTCCCTGGTCTTGTGTGGGTACATGGATGGTTACAGCATGTTGTTGTTCAGACTCACCAATTTGACCTGTTGCATGTAGGGACTGTTGGGGCCTGGTCACTGTCTCTCCCCCGGTAGGGACCGGCTCCAGTTTTCCTGACGCGTCGATTTGTGGAGGCAGCCCACTGCTTTGTGACCTTCCTCACCGCAGTGAAAACAATGAATACAGTTAGGATGGTTTTGTTCAAGACACTTCGTGCAGCCATACCGCCTTCCTTTTTGCTTGTCCCTGTTGTGTCTTGGTGGCTGATTATTTTGTTCAGATGCTTGTTGTTGAGTTAATTTTTGTAATGACTCAACAAGCGTAGTGAGCTTTTCAACCTTTTCTTTTAGTTGTTGGGCTCCATCAGCTTGTGGTGTTCTGCCTAGACCCTCTCTTGCACTTGGATATTGGGCGGCATTTGCCTCAACCTGAGCACTGTGTAAATTTGTGGGTCTTTGGCGAGGGGCTGACTCCAACCGTCTCTGTCTTTCATTCTCATCACTTATTATTTTACTCATCTGTCGTAGTATTGCTTCATCAGTTACACAAGGGTCAGCTAGAAGGGGTGTAAGTTCTCTCCGAACATCATCACGCTTGTGCCCAAGGCCTTGGTACACAGTATGGATGAAAATGTCTTGAACTGTGCTTGGGCTGTACTTAACATCTGTGTCACCATGTTTTGAGGCCAATAAGATCTTTTGCTTAAGCCCAATGGTTCTGTACAGGAATTGTTGGGGTGTTTCGTTGTCCCTTCGTTTGGTACACATGAGCTCCTGGAAAAACTCTGTGTTGCTTTGCTAACCAAGATGGGAGTGTAGAAAGGCTTTAAGTTCGTCTACTGTCAAATTGTCCTTATTCATTAACATCTCCTTAAAATTTCCAGGTTTGATAACTCTGAGGACCGCCCTCACAATTTCTGTGTCACTGAACTTAAACGGCCCCATCAGCAGGCCGAGGAAGGAATCAACGATTCACCCGCCACTAAACGCTGCAGGCGAATGCTGACCAACATGAATGAAATTGACAAGGATTCAGGAAATAGGATCTTCTCAGCTACTTGGCAGTCAAGGACGGGGGTTACAGGCCGATGGTTTTTCTGTGCAAGTCTCATAAAGGCTCAAGATAAAACAGAGAAGGTCATTTTCATGCTTGATTATTATAATTCTGACTGTGGCGTGTTCAGGACATTGCTGGCGATCCCCTTCGATGCGTGGTGTGACAAGATGATTGGAGTAGCAGACCGGATTTCAACGCTTTTTCGTGACTGCCGCAACTGGAAAGACATTTTGGGGGTCAAGAAAGTGCTCGCTTTTTAGACCCGTCCCTCACAACAGTCAACACCGCCCCTTCAGCGTTAACCACGCCCTTCTCAGTATATAAAAAAAACATGCTGGCCGATCAGGACTCCGTACAACTTCGCTGACTTGACTTCAAACATCTGACACCATGAGGAACGATGCTGGCAGCGGTTTGACATTCTGCGTGCGGGGTAGCTCTCCTACTCCACCGCCATCTCCTTCAACCGCTTCAACCGCTTCAGCCGCTTCATCATCATCGACACAGCACGGGTTCCTGGATGGCAATAATTTCTCCTCGGAGCTGTACCACCCTCCTTCACCCACATCCTTGCAGACTTCCGATTCTTCAAACATAAGCGATTGCGGGAGCGAGAGTATCCTCACGTCGTTGCAGAGGCATACCATCGACTGGTCCAGGCCCCCTCCTGGAGGCACGAAAGGAGGCCCGGAGTACTTTGTTTTATTGGATAAGAATTCAGGGCTTCCTGCCATGCTTCCTACCATGACGCCTCAGACGGTGACCCTGGACAAAGATTCACAAGCTGTGAATCTTCCTTGTCAGCCTGAGGACACACAGCTCCCTGACAGCCAAAGAGATCCATCCTCCCCGGCACTTTCACAGCTCGACGATTCACAGCTACCCCCAGGACAAGGAGATCCTGCCTCCCCGGACCCTTCTGAGCCCGGCCCAGTTGAGACTGACACCGGGGCCGATGAATACGACGGGTGGATTTGTTTCGGTTTCATCAGAGCAGTGAAAACTGTGGTGCACAATCTTTTGTACCACGCCATCAACAAGTATGTAAATGATAAATGTTTTGGATGTAAATTTGACCGTCCTAGTCAGAGAGACCATGAATGCCTTGAGCAGCTTGAGGACGGGTTCTTTGAAAGCAATTACTATCGTGTAATGCCAGTGCTTTGTAATGCATGTTTCATCGGTGCCATTCAACACTTACTAGCCGCACGCAACATCCATCAAGACAGCGATACAGTCAGCGCGGTTGCACAAGGTTACTTGTACGAATTGAGTCTGGTCAAGCAGGTGTATGACCCTATCAACGAGGTGTATGGTCAGGTCGTTCAAGAAAGCTCTGAATTCAGAGATCAGCTCCTAGCAGCCTCGCAGTACTGGCGAGGGATTTGAAACCAGAGCATGCATGTTTTCTCTTATCTTTCTCTTTATATATTAAATTAGTTTGTGGCATCGTATTAAAAAAGAATGTCTTTTCACTGTATGTTTTTTACATCTTTTTATATAGGAAATGATTTTTACAATTAGTTTGTGATATGATAAATGAATGTAATTTCTTTCCTGATTATGTTAATAAAATATATAAAAAACCCGATTACAGACGTCTTTTCCTTCATTTAGCAGCACTACGTGTGTGGGAAGGTATGGCTGAAGAAAAGTTAATGAAACGGGTATATTACAAACCTGCTCACCCTGGTTCTTTTGGCGGGGTAGACAGATTACAGAGAGCTATGGATAGTGAAACTGGTAAGAAGGTCCCGGCTGAAAAGGTTAGAGACTTTTTATCAGATCAAGATGCTTATTCTTTGCATAAACCCGCGAGAATAAGATTTTGTAGAAATAGAGTGTTTGTAACCAGGCCTCTCAGACAGTTTCAAGCAGATCTTTGTGATATGCAGAATTTGTCCAAAGAAAATGACAGTAACAATTATTTATTAACCATTATCGACGTATTTTCCAAAAGAGCCTACGTCAGGGTTTTAAAAAGGAAAACTGCGTCTGATGTCGTAACAGCTTTCAAATCTGTTTTAAAGGAGAGTCAGATTCCAAAGAGACTTCAAACTGACGACGGTAACCGTACGTTAAAATTGAGAATGTGGAGATATTTCACCGCAAACAACACTCTCCGATATGTAAACGTGCTTTAGGATCTGGTCAAAAGTTACAACCACAGCTATCATTCGAGTATTAAAATGGCCCCTTTCGAAGTCACCACTAGTAACTCTTTTCAGGTGTTTCAGAATTTGTACGGTAGTGATTCCAAACGCTGCACAAAATTCAAGATCGTGTTTAAACCAGGTGACCATGTCAGAATCTCTAAAGCGCGTGGAGTGTTTGACAAGAAATATAAACAGAGTTACACGGATGAAATCTTTACAGTTACAGAAGTGATACAACGATCTCCCCCCGTATTCAGACTGAAATATTTAGACGGAGAGCCTGTCCGAGGTTCTTTTTATGCTGAGGAGCTTCAAAAGGTGAAAATGTCAAAAACAAAATGTATCAAGTGGGTGAAATATTAGACAAACGCACCGTGCGGGGGGTCAGGCAGGTCTTAGTACATTGGAAAAATTGGGCGGAGAAATTAAACAGCTGGGTGAAAGCCGATGACCTGCGTGATGTATAAAAGAAAAGCGCTTCTCATTGGAGGGCTGACAATTCAACATGGATCGCATAACTGAGGACCAGGGGTTTTATCTGACGCTGCCGTCCAACGCTAGCCTCAATGTTTTTAAGGATAATAGCATATCAAGTTTCCGTGTGGATTTAGCCAAGCCTATTAACTTACAAGGACAGTGGCAAGTGGCTTTGACGGAGGTTTCTTATCCACATACATGGCATAATGTCCCCTCAAAAATCGCTTATTTCGAATGGCGGAAAGCGGGCCAGGAAAAAGTCCAGCACGTACAGATTGGAAGCGGATACTACACTAAGTTGAATCAGCTTATCACAGAGATTGAAGCCCATCTGAGAAAGATAGATTCAGATATTTATTTCAAAGTTAACCGCACTGCTAACATGGTAACTTTTCAAGCAGGTGGCCAGAACCACCTATGTTTTTACGCTCCAATCGCCTTTATGTTAGGCACAGAACCTGGTATTGCACCGCTATTGCGAACTTTTCAGGTCCAAGTCAGAGAGACCATGAATGCCTTGAGCAGCTTGAGGACGGGTTCTTTGAAAGCAATTACTATCGTGTAATGCCAGTGCTTTGTAATGCATGTTTCATCGGTGCCATTCAACACTTACTAGCCGCACGCAACATCCATCAAGACAGCGATACAGTCAGCGCGGTTGCACAAGGTTACTTGTACGAATTGAGTCTGGTCAAGCAGGTGTATGACCCTATCAACGAGGTGTATGGTCAGGTCGTTCAAGAAAGCTCTGAATTCAGAGATCAGCTCCTAGCAGCCTCGCAGTACTGTCGAGGGATTTGAAACCAGAGCATGCATGTTTTCTCTTATCTTTCTCTTTATATATTAAATTAGTTTGTGGCATCGTATTAAAAAAGAATGTCTTTTCACTGTATGTTTTTTACATCTTTTTATATAGGAAATGATTTTTATGTCCCCTCAAAAATCGCTTATTTCGAATGGCGGAAAGCGGGCCAGGAAAAAGTCCAGCACGTACAGATTGGAAGCGGATACTACACTAAGTTGAATCAGCTTATCACAGAGATTGAAGCCCATCTGAGAAAGATAGATTCAGATATTTATTTCAAAGTTAACCGCACTGCTAACATGGTAACTTTTCAAGCAGGTGGCCAGAACCACCTATGTTTTTACGCTCCAATCGCCTTTATGTTAGGCACAGAACCTGGTATTGCACCGCTATTGCGAACTTTTCAGGTCCTAGTCAGAGAGACCATGAATGCCTTGAGCAGCTTGAGGACGGGTTCTTTGAAAGCAATTACTATCGTGTAATGCCAGTGCTTTGTAATGCATGTTTCATCGGTGCCATTCAACACTTACTAGCCGCACGCAACATCCATCAAGACAGATTCAGATTCAGATTCAGATATTTATTTCAAAGTTAACCGCACTGCTAACATGGTAACTTTTCAAGCAGGTGGCCAGAACCACCTATGTTTTTACGCTCCAATCGCCTTTATGTTACCGCTATGTAAACCGCTTGCGTTTTAAACCCGTTCTTTATGTTGAGAAGGAGATATTGTAACGTTATCTTTTAAGATACTGAGCGCTATCTCACACAAGGCTTTGAGAAAGTCGGGTGAGCAGTGGGCAAGAATGTCTTTCCGTTTCTGTGACGTGGCATTAAACGGAGCTCTGAATAATGGGGCGTCCCTTTTTATGCATGCTGACATGATGAATTAATTTACCTTGGGTACATACACAGCCGGCCACTGACCTGAGAGCATTCCAGTTCTCAGTCTGAAACGATCTAGGCAAGTTGGAGTCAGATCAACGATTAAATACCCGTGAGGTTCTTTGGTGGCGTCTTGAAAACTCTCCATAAAGAAAGTTTTCTCTGATGGGAATATTTGACGAGCTAATATATTCAGTTGCAGCTTATCTCTGGGGTTCTTAAGCAACACCATATAATTAGCGTTCAAACTGATGGTCCTGCTGTATTTGCCTTGATGAAACACATTCTGAGTCAGCATCATTACGCTCATATTTCTGTGATGTCTGTATTGCGTAAAAATCTTGACCACTTCCGGATGCTCCGAAGCCTGGAAAATTCCATCGTCCAATATAACCAGATGATTCTGATCAGGGGGAAACAGATTTTCATCATCAAAAGAATGAGGTAGTCCTTCGATGAATTCAATCCTTATATAGATTCGCTGCAATTCAGCATACATGGGTTGAAGAGATGTATAAATCCATACAATATTCACAGGTACAACATCCATTACATAGTTACATTTATGCAAAACAGTTTTAACAAAAAAAGATTTTCCACAACCACTCGGCCCCGAAATAATGCATGAGAAAGGGGTTTTGAATCTAGGATCAAATTCAACCTCCTGTGTTTCACGGGACAGCAACATTTTTTTTTTCTCAGTTAACCTTTAATAGCCAAACAGAAGAGTTATTCCGTCAGGAAAAAGCCTTCTTTTATCATACACCACCCACAGCTTTTTCTAAAATGTAACGTTTTGAAGCTGGAAGCTTCTTTTATCTCTCCTGATAGTATGTTGCGGAGCTTCTAACACCTCCCCTGTAGAACCTTGCAGATAACCTTCCTCCAAGTGTTTCACGCTGTCAAAATTCACCCTCCCACAGCATTCAAGAGTCGGAGTGATACCTTTAAACTTCATCACACCCTTTTTTTGGTGTCTCGTCTGGTAAGTGTAGCTTTTGGGACCTGCGGTAACAAGTTGCTGTATAAAATCTGCAGAAAGTTCATCGGTCAAGTCGCCTAGGAAATTTCCCAGATCGAGGGAGGCCTGACCCGGTTTAACCACGTAGATCAAGCTGTCCGTATCAATGCAGAAAACACGTTGTTGAAG
Source organism: Fundulus heteroclitus (assembly GCF_011125445.2). Taxonomy (NCBI): domain Eukaryota; kingdom Metazoa; phylum Chordata; class Actinopteri; order Cyprinodontiformes; family Fundulidae; genus Fundulus; species Fundulus heteroclitus. Next base: position 131,986 of record NW_023396499.1, read on the forward strand.
TCGTTCGAGACAGGTGTACAATTTGAGACGCGCGTGGGCAGTGGTGAATGCTGCAATAAACACATTATTCACCTTGTTGGGCAGAGAGATGCATCGCTTGCTATATTTTCAATGAATAATACACGTCATGGTTCAGAAAGTGAAAGTAGCTCACAGTGTATTTACCTGAAAACAGGAAGTTAAAAAATTCATCGAGCTCTCTCACAATGGTTGTTTGAGCCAAATCTTTTCTCTGTGCAAATTTCCCCCAAAAACTGTTCAAACACAGTTTAGCCACTTGCCTTTTAGCAGGATTCACTTCGATCTTCTCCACATCCAGCTGGATGCCTTGCTCATGTTTGTAGTCTGCCACATGTTTTAACCTGCTCTCTTCATCCGTCGCTTCAGCAGGGAAATCTGAAGCCTCTTGCTTACCTTTGAGAAAAGTGTGGTTATATGGTTTAAAGATTGAACTGCTCTGTTTTTCAAAATGCCAAACCTCTGTGATTCCAGTGATGCAGTATCCGAGTTCCAGAGCTTTGTTGAATTCCACGGTTACCCATACACCCGTTAACGCTCTCTCTTGGTCAGAGTGGATGCAGGGACCTGTCTGATAATTCATTTCTGCGCAAGCCCGGCACAGTGTGAACACCAGTTTACCGGTAGATGTCTTGTACGGCAAAAAGGGGAAAAACAGACCACACGGAGGAAACACCGTTGCCCTGATAAACCCAAAGTAGCTATGGGGATCGTCAAAATCTGTGTAAATGATTTTGGGATGGCCCAGTGGATAGGGCAGTAAGCAATAACGTACGGGTACAACGAGGTGAAATCTACATAATGAACCAATTCCTCCTCCCCTGCAGTGTACCGGAGTCTGAGAGCACAAGTCCTGCCGCCGTACAACGCATCTTGCGGGCAAAAGGCTCAGGTGCCTTGAAACAGTCCAGAAACCTTTTGAGACCCGAGTGCGACGCCTTCATTAGAGTCCAACTATGTTCCCACATAATCTCGAGGCGCACCCAAAAAGCCGATTGCAATAGCCTGGCTCTCTCCATGGTAGCGCTTCAAAGCAGACTCCTCTGAGAGGGCACGTCTGCTCGCCTGGAAAGCAGGTGGGACAGCCGTGATAGAAACATCCATTGAACTCAAACACATTTTTGACGCCTTAAATCTCTGCATAGCTATCGACGTAATAAGGACTGTCAAGTCAAATTACAGTTGAGATGAGTGCATTTTTAATAAATAAAGATGTGTACAATTCACTGACGACAGTAGCGTCAAGCACCAAAACGGAGACAACCTGCTTAATTGCTGCCTGGTGTGGTCAAGAGCTCATGACGTCACGCACCCGATGCATCCCTGAAGCGCAGGTGTGATATCAGACCCAAGTAAGAGCAGAAGTTGTTGAGACACGGACAAGGATCCTGTTAAAATTAATACTAACGTAGCATGTTGGTTTGAACGCTACACAGATTGGAGAGGCAGCCAGTAAGAAGCTAAACTTAAAATCTGTGCTACAGAGTTGCTGCTGCTGAGCCATTCGGAAATGGTGTTTGTTTACTTGATAGTGTGCAGCAAAATGGATGCATAGCTCTGTTTAATACGGGTTGTTTGCCACGCTTTGATTGTCTTGATGAAATGTGTGTTAGTATGACCATAGGCTGCGTGTTTCTTGAATATTATTAGGAAAGTGTTGGGTCAACTGGTGTAATAAGAGGGTCTGCTTTTTAAATGGGTTAATAGATTTAAAGGATTAATAGGTTAAATGGGGTTTGTGCAATTAAAGTGGCAATATGTGGTTTGTGCTACGTAAGCTTGTATGTGTTTCAGTGTTTGGTGTTATTTATCAAGTAGCATTTTGTATTGAATGGAATATTTAAGACTGACATTTACATGTAAATTTGTAAATATTTATGGATATTTATGTGTTTATGCGATTACTTATGTTTGTATTTTTTTGGTTGTTTCAAGGTTTTTTATACCTGTTTGACCACTGCTGAAGAAAATAAAAGAAAAAGAAAGTGAAAAGAAAACAAACTGAGTGGATTCCAGTTCATTCTCCATGTAGACAGGTCAAAATCCCTTTCAAGTTGGGGAATCTGCACAACTGAGCTGACAACTTGAGAAGGACCGAGCATCATTTCGCCTTTATTAAGTACATGCTGAATGAAAATGCCCCGTTCAAAAGCCACCCACTCTAACCACTGAATGGACGCGTCCGAAAAAGTCTTGCATTGCCGGCGGTAGTCCACCGGGGAGGGGATCGCGAGAGTGTTAGGAGGGAGGAAATTTGATGTGAAAACCTTCATGCAAGCTGACGCAATGGTGATGGATTTTAAAGGATCTACATTTGTCTCTTTAAAAAACTCTTCTCTGAATTTCACACAAGCCTTGAAAAGAATCTCCACATCATTCTGGCAATAATAAAGAGCTTCTTTCTGAAAGTCAAAGGGTTGTTTACAAGCCTCGCTGTACCTGTTCGGTGGGATTCATGCGCTTTACCGCATAGAAGCTGGGTGGAGGAAGCGTACCAAAATCGTTTAAACTGTTCTCAAAGGAGAACAAGTGAGGGAAAAATCCTTTACAGTGATCGGTGAAGCCTAAGGCTTTTGGCATTTGACTGAGTTTCATAGTAAGGAATGAAAGGCTGTCGATGAATTTCAGAGCATAATCAGGTTCACTAAAACAGAGGATCTTGCTCCCCTGTGTGATGAGGTACGGTTTAATCCCTAGCTGTACCATCACACTCAGAATCAAGTAAGAGTCAAACCCGCGACTGTTGTGAGCTAAGAAAGTAGAACCCTTGTACCGTGGTTTCCTGAAATGGAGCAGAAAATCCCTCACACAGTTCAATCCGTAAGAGTACCAAACATCTCCCGCCAAAGTTTTTGTGTAGACGAGGAATGGAATGTGTTTCACTTTTTCATCAGTAAAAGTTTGAAAATCGTAAAAAACCAGCCTATTGCTGAGCTGGCGATCTGTGAGTGTGGGCTGAATATAACACTGATGCTCGTTTAATGTTACATCAGTTCCGCCAGACACTTTCTGACAACAGAGCTTCCATTTTATCGAACATTCATGAGGCTTGCCACCCCCTCCTGCTGCTAGATCATATAGTTTTTTGCATAGTGGACAAAATGTAGTGGTTTCGCAGTTGCTCACGTGCTTCCCGAGGTTAGCTCTCAGTGTGGACTGTTTGTGCTTATCAAAACAGAATGAATTACCACAGATCCGGTTACAATCTGTGCATTGTACAGAGTTGTACTGTTGAAGAGTACAGTTCGGATCGAGGCAAACCGAACAACGACCCTCACAGTTATGTCTGTTCACTTTATCAAACCCACTAAAGCAGTAGCTGCAAATGTACCTCGAATCTGTGAACGCTGTCAGGTTTTTGATTCCATAATAATGGTTTTTCAACAGAGACAGAAAAAGAGGATTTGAACGATCTGAAAAGTCGGTCTGGAAATTACGAAGCAGCGCGTGATTGCTATCTTTATAGAAAACGACAATTTTCCCGTTGACTATCTTTTCAAATTTTTGCACATTGCTAAAAGTTACAGGAGTTTGCTCAGTGAGGCCTGCCGAGCGCTGCCAACGCATTGCAAGTTGTAATGCTTGAGCGTCTGTAAAAGAGGGATTACACAGATGGGCAAGACTGATTGAAAAGCAGAGTTGATTAGAAGCATTTTCAACAATATAGAGATGACGTCGCTTTTTATGAATGAGCTCACTGTCTAATGTTTTAACGGTTTTACGCTTAACACCCCCATGTGGCGGTGTTGCAACCTGGAGAACTATTTCAAGATTTTCTGGCACATCAGTGTTTGACTGTGTTAAGTTGTCTAAAAAGTCCAGAAATGCAGGCTGAATTGAATCACCATCATCATCATCATCATCATCATCATCATCATCATAATTTACTTGGATGATGGTATGACGTGAAATCCCCTCCCCGCTTAATTCTATCTGAATAACACTGTTACGAGAGGCAAAACGAGAAACTGACTCCGCAAGCTCTACAAATACGCCATAAATCTGGGTGTAGAATTCGGCAGGGTTTGGGATATTTCCAGGCTGCAATGCACTGACTCTGAAAGGACGTCTTATTTCAGTAACATTGAAACGTTCACGCTGGGTGCTAGATGCAGAGGTCTCCTGAGTATGCTCAGAGCTGTTTACAGCTGACTGGCTGGTGCATGGCTGATCCTCGCGGTCACGCATGGGAAGGACAGATGCGGTGACGCCTGGCTGTTGATGAGTATTCGAAGAACCAGACCGATTATGATTTTCTACAACAGTTTGATTTAAACTACCCCCATGCTGCTGCTGCTGCTGTGCTGCTGCTGCTGATCACCTGTAGGATTAGGGCTACATGGTTGAGAGAAGGATGCATTTAATTGATGGAGGGCTTGTTCTAGTGACAATAACCACTCATAATTTCAACCCTGGTCCGTGTGAACCTGCTGTCTGTCAGGAGAACTATTACCTTCATGTAAATTCACGGACCCAGACGTATCCTGAACAGGTATATTTAGTAATCCGTTCAGGATTTGCGTGATTTCATATAAAACATCTGTAACTTGCTCCTGAAAGTGTAGCGAATCATTTTCTGGGGAGGAGGGTTGAGAGAATGAAACGTTTAATTGATGGATGGCTTGTTCTAATCGGGAGGGTGAAGCATTAGGTAGATTCAGAACCCCAAACGCATCATGAACAGGTATATTTTGTAATTCGTTTACAGCTTTCAACATTTCATTTAAAGCATCTCTCATTTGCTGGCTCCCCATTTTTACAGAGGTCACAATTTACTTGGTTAACAGTCACTGAAGTGTTGACGGCTGGAATAGCTGGTCCAGCAGAATCTGACACAATGTCACAAGTTGGCCGGCTTGCAGATGCAGCTGCTCTGCTGCTTCTCCTGAAGTCGGGATTCATTCAACAAGTGCAGAGGTTTCTGAAATACAACAAAAATATAATTAGATTTTAACGTAATCAGGATTGAATAAAAATTCATTTATTACCATAAACTAATTCTTTGAAAGTTTTGAAATTAAGATGTAACTTGAATAATCCGCTTAGCAGCACAAGCTTTGGTGATTATTCGGGCAATGTCTTGTTGAAGTTTTTTGGGGCAGATGAATGCAAGTTATTCAAACAGGGGGTGGCTGGAGTTACTGCAAACATGAGCATGCAGAATAAATAAATAGAAATAGAAATAAATACAAATAATGATAGCAGTGACTAATTCTTGACTTACCGGCTAACTGCGAAGTTGAAGCGGGGTTAGGAAGATTCTCTGATTGTTCAAGAAGAATCTCTCCCTGGGCTGCTGAGTAAATAATTTATTTATTTATAATTTATAAAATAAATAAATAAATCATGAATAACAATAGTAACAGATGTCCATTTACCATCCGGCTGAGGGGTTGAGGCCGGGGGGTGATTTGGTGCTGTGGGAGTCGGAACTGGTTCAACACCTGTCTGCTCGGTTACTGAAGAAAGATAAACGGATAGAGACATACTTTTAAAAAACAAGAAAAAAACAGTAACTACATGAAAAAGAAAAAGAAATAAATACTGAATAAATGGTAATGAACAAATGTTGACTTACCCTGCGGCGGGTTAAATACAGCTGGGGGTGGCAATATTTCGGCTGTAAAGGCTGCTTGAGCGAGAATGTCTCTACTGATTGTTACCCCGCTAAATAAAACAGATAGATTAAATGAACCGAGATAATTCAGAAATGTACAATCAGGGTTATAATAGCTATAATATTTAACTTATGTGCTGCGTGTGCTCCGTGAACCAATGTGTGTTGGTTAGCCTCTCGAAGCAGACCGTGCGAGTTTTGAATGCTCCGAGCCAGTGAATTACTGAAAGTTTTCATTCTAAAGAATAAAGTTTCCTATCCAGCAAAATGCAGAGTATAAGTCTGAAGGTTTATAAAACTAAAGTTACACGTTTGGTTATAAGTAACCCCACAAAAACACATTTCTTGAGCATTATCATGTGCATTATCCCCCTCGCCCGTACATCCGGCCGAGGGGGATATGATTTATGACACCTGTCATAAATCATAAAGTTAGATAAGGGTCATAGGGGCCATAAATTAAGTTTTGACATAAGGTTACTCCTATGTTTTTTTTTTCTGGGGTAGCCCCAAGGTGAGGTGCATCTGGGTGGATGATTACCCCACAAGATGTCACAGTGATGTTGTGCAATTATACACTGTTTAAAGTTACTTAATGTTTATTAAATAACCCTCTGTCTGTTAAGTATTGTCTGGTGATGATCAGCTCTTAAGCTGATATCAAGAAAATGGTTGAAAGGGATGAATTCAAGCACTAGCAATCTTTTAGTGACAACTTCTTTTCAAGTTCAATAATTTAATAACAGAAATAACACGAACATCCAGAGAACATCACTATGTAATGCTGTTTATCTGAATTAACACTATATTTCAATCAGTAAATCCTCTCTACTAGGCTAGTGAAACTTAACTAAACTACTAAGCAAAATGAAGATAAAAAGAAGCTAAGCTAAGGAACTATTTACATGCAAAACAAACAATAGACAAAACAAAAGTGGTTTATCATAATCAGAATACTTCAGTGAATCCTGGCTCACTGCTGATCTGAATCCAAAAGCATGGAATGGAGTTAAAAACATTTGGCATGTGTTTCAATCCATTCACAATGCAAAGCCTAAGTTAACCAGAACATTATTTTGAGTAAATAATATTCTAAAGACTGATTTGCCCGGTAAAATCGTTTAAACCTTATGGCCAATCTTTATCAAAATTGCCTGTAAACCCGACATTAATATTCGATATTAATGTGGAAATAAGGCTCATAGCCCCTTCGAAGGATGGCCGAGCAGAACGGTTAAGCTTTATGCTTTAACAAACTCCCTTTGAATGTCCGGAACCGGATGTTAGCAGAAGCTAATAGCATTTTGGCTACCGGGCATTTGGCGCTAACAAATAAAGGCTTTAGCTTTATTTTAGTCATAATGAGTGGGCTGGATAACGTAAACATTAATGTCCCATCAATGTATGAAACCCTTGTGGAGATAACCTTTGTTAAAACCATAAAACACACTCAAATGATATTAGCAGTACCATAAACGGAAGGCTAGTGTGAGCTACCTCCGTTAGCCCTTTGTCCTAAAGGCCCCATGTGTCCAAACGAGTTACCAAACATTTCAAGACGAACCATTTAACTTCTCCCTCAGCTCTCTGCCCAAACCTGTGAGTCCATGTGAGTCGATCCACTTTGGTCATACAAAGGACGGCAGTAAAAGCAGGAAAGTTGTTGGCTGTTCAGCAGCGGGCCAGCCGATTAGCTCTGCAGCCAAGCAGAGCAGGCATGTGTTCGGGGTCGCAGGCCTGATGTCCATTTAATGGTCTGATCGCTCAGCTTGTCTGGTGAGGAGAGGCATCCGCCATGTTATGCCATAATAACACCATGATACATAATTTATCTCAGATTGGATTCTGAACAGTAGGGAAGAGGTGACAAAAAGAATTCTATCCTGCTGCAAACATAAGGAGACACAGCCGCAAAGGAGAGGGAGTCAGCTGGGTCTGCCCTTCTCTCAGCGGGAGACCAGCTGTGAACACTCCCTACAGATAAAAGTCACAGCACACCTCTGCTTCAGCCTCTTCTTTTCAACACACTCCTCCATCAACAGACAACCAGCACTCAAGGAGAGGGGAGTCTCGTTCCTCAGCAGCCATGTGACTGAAGGCCCTGCAGGAGCCATGCATGGGGCCTGGAAGAGGCCACGAGCTGAGTGAGAAATAAACCTTTCTGAAACTTAGTTCCTCCCCGGCATCGGGAGAAACTGGCAGCCAAAAGATAAGTCTCTCACTTCTGCTTAAAAACAGATGCCGAAGTGAAGGAATCCGTCTATGCCAGCTTTGTTTTGCTATCTCAGCGGACGCCAGACGGAGCTGGTTCCAGGCAACGCAGAGCTGAAAAGCCGGCACAGGAGCCACTTCCCCATGCTGAAGAGAAATCTGCTTAAATCGGACTGCAACGGAGTCAGAGACTGTCTGCAGGACATCAGGCCTCCGACCCCGACCACGCTGTTAGCTCATGGCTGGAGAGCTAAGCGCTAGCCCACCAACAACAAGCCAACAGCTTCCCTCCTTCAACGCTCCTTCCGTGAATGGACAAAGTGAACAGAACTGACACGAGGTGGGAAACAGGTTGAGCAGCGAGCTGAGGGTGAAGTTAGAAAGCTTATCAGGAAATGTTTTGTAAACCGTTGTACGCATTGTTGCTTTAGAACAAAAGGGCTAACAGGTAGCTCACGCTAGCCTTAACGCTATTAGCCTTGCTAACATCCAGTCCTGGATTTCAAAAGGAGTGTTTTTAAGCATAAAGTGTAACTGTTCTGCTCCGCCGTCCTTCGATAGTGTTATGAGCCTTATTCCCGCATCAATATGGTATATTAAGTCAGCTCTGATCAATCAATCAATCAATCAATCAATCAATCAATTTTATTAGTCAACTGCAATTTGCATTACAATCGAAATTTCAGTTCCAGTACAACCGTCCATCACATACAATTAACAAACATTTTGGGGGGACGATTGACTGAGGCCTTGCGTTGCCAGGAACACAGCCAGTTCGGCCGCTGCTAAAAAAGCGCAGCCGTGAGGTGAATTCCCCAAACTGCCCCAGACCCCGCTTTACGCGGGGTCCCCAGGCGCTGCCCTTGAACTCTCGAAGAAAGAGCAACAACATGGGGGAAAGAGAGGAGAGAAAAAAAAGAGACAGATGTTTGCCTATTTACGCTCTCACCAGTAAAGAGACAAAAAACCGACACAAAAAAACCCTCATAGCATGAAAAGCACAATTTAACACAAGACAACATGTATGCAGAAGGTAAACATTTGAGACCTGTCGCGTGTGCGTAATTCATCAGTTTTATGAGTATCAGTTATGCGTGTGTGTTTGGGCGAAAGTGTTTTTATCTCTGTGAACGCTCTCCAGAGGCCATTGTCCTTGATGTTATCAGCCGGCCCACAGTTCAGAGAAGCATCCCAGGTGTCAGCGGGGGAGGGGGTTAGCCGGGGGCTTTTCTGGGCACTCTCCGCCATAACAATCCGGGAGTAGATAGGGAGGGAATCCAAATATGTTATTTGTTATGAGACAAGCTGCACTGCCTTTCCTGTCAGCTTTTAAGTCTTTTGCTGGCTCCACATAGTAAATCCAATTTTCCAAATTATTGGGCTTTTTCGCGCTTCACTTCCAGATTTTATCCCATCTCCCCTTGAGTTCAACCACCAAAGTCAGTCTGCGTTCCAGCACAGGCAGCTTTTCGGCTTCGCTCCATTCACCTGCCAGGTTTGTCCGTTCACAGCATAGTGAGCGCGTCATGCAGCCGGCAGCCTGATCAAGGCCAAATGGCTCCGACATCCGCTGTATTTGCCGATACTTCAAAAATCCACAAAAACCAATAAGTAGAGATCCCAGTATCCTTAATCCAATGTGAAAATTTCAAACGTCCAGGAATGACAAGGTCGAAAGACACACCGTTTTCCTCCAGGAATTTAGGGTGTATCTCACAAAATAAGTCAAATCAGGACCGAACGGGTCCCCCTTCCGTTGCCTACCCGTGGAAAAAAATTTATCAATAGTATTGAGAGACCAGCTTACCAGATCCATGTTTTTCAGAGTTCGGTTGATATGAAGAAAGTGCTCAGAAAGACAAGACATAGCAAAGCAAAGCAGGAGAGGGGGGGGGGGGGGGGTAAAAGCTGCAGAGAGAGAAAAGACACGACCGACCTCGGAGAGAGACAGACAGAGATTCTATTAATGCTGGTTTTCAAGGCAATTTTGATATCTATAGACTGTAACCTTTTAGCCACCGATTAGTACAGCGACCTTAGAGCCCGGAGGTAGAATCGCATTACTAAGATCGGCCGTCATAAGGTTAAATATTTGACTGAGCAAATCAGTCTTTAGAATATTATTTACTCAAAATTATGTTCTGTTTAACTTGGGCTTTGCATTGTGAATGGGTTGAACTACATGCCAAATGTTTTTATTAACTCCATTCCATGCTTTTTGGAATCGGATCTTCAGTGAACCACCTTTGTTTTGTCTTTGTTTGTTTTGCATGTAAATAGTTACTTAGCTTAGCTTCTTTTCATCTTCATTTTGCTTAGTAGTTTAGTTAAGTTCACTAGCCTGGTAGAGAGGATTTACTGATTGAAATATTGTGTTAATTCAGATATAAACAGCATTACATAGTGATGTTCTCTGGATGTTCATTTTATTTCTGTTATTAGGGTTCCAAGCCCGCAGTGAAGGTGAACGGCTATGCCGTTCGTCTGCTCTGTGAGCAGAGAACCCTATTGTTTTTCGTGTGTTTTTAAATTATTTATTATTAGGGTTGCAAGCCCGCAGTACAGATGAACGGCTATTACGTTCGTCTGGTCTGTGAGCAGAGAACCCTATTGTTTTTTGTGTGTTTTTAAATTATTTATTATTAGGGTTCCAAGCCCGCAGCACAGGCGAACAGCTACGCCGTTCGTCTGCTCTGTGAGCAGAGAACCCTATTTTTTTTCGTGTGTTTTTAACAGTAGAACTCAGTAGACTGAGAGAAATAGGCCCTGATGTCCTCCAGTAGCCTAAGCCTATAGCAGCATAACTATAGAGGTAGCTCAGGGTAACATGAGCGACTCTAACTATGAGCTTTGTCAAAAAGGAAAGTTTTAAGATTAGTCTTAAAAGTAGACAGGGTGTCTGCCTCACGGACCAAAACTGGGAGTTGGTTCCACAGGAGAGGAGCCTGATAGCTAAAGGCTCTGCCTCCCATTCTACTTTTAGAGACTCTAGGAACCACCAGCAGACCTGCAGTCTGAGAGTGAAGTGCTAGGAACATATGGAGTAATCAGAGCTCTGATATATGATGGAGCTTGATTATTAAGGGCTTTATACGTTAGAAGAAGAATTTTAAATTCTATTCTTGATTTAACAGGAAGCCAATGAAGGGAAGCTAAAATTGGAGAAATATGATCCCTCTTGGTGATTTTCATCAGAACTCTTGCTGCAGCATTTTGGATCAGCTGAAGACTTTGAACTGCATTTTGTGGACTTCCTGATAGTAAAGAATTACAATAGTCCAGCTTTGAGGTAACAAATGCATGGACTAGTTTTTCAGCATCGCTCCTGGACAGAATGTTTCTAATTTTGGCGATATTCCGGAGGTGAAAAAAGGAAACTCTGGAAACCTGTTTAATATGGGATTTAAATGACATGTCTTGGTCAAAAATAACACCAAGATTTTTTACTTTATTACCAGAGGCCAAGTTAATGCCATCCAGATTAAGTGATTGATTAGGAACTTTATTTTTTGAGAACTCTGGTCCAAAGATTACAACTTCTGTCTTGTCAGAATTTAAATGCAAAAAATTTAAAGTCATCCAGCTTTTAATGTCATCAAGACATGCCTGTAGTTAAAGTTATTGATTGGATTCATCAGGATTTATGGATAAATATAGCGTCATCAGCATAACAGTGGAAATTAATCCCATGCTGTCTGATAATTTTGCCGTTCGGAAGCATATATATAGTAAAGAGAATTGGTCCAAGGACTGAACCCTGTGGTACTCCACAAGTGACCCTAGAGTTTTGAGGAAGATTTATTATTAACATGAACAAATTGAAATCTGTCCGACAGATAGGATTTAAACAGACCTAATGCTTTCCTTCTTTGTAGTAGAATACTGTGATCAACTATATCAAATGCAGCACTGAGATCTAACAGGACAAGTATAGACACAAGTCCATTATCTGAGGCCATGAGAATATCATTGGTGACCTTCACCATAGCCGTTTCAGTGCTATGATGAGCTCTGAAGCCTGACTGAAACTCCTCAAGTAGGTCATTACTTTGTAAATGTTCACATAGTTGATTAGCGACTACTTTCTCAAGAATTTAAGATAGGAAAAGAAGATAAGATATAGGTCTGTAATTTACTAACTCATCTTGATCAAGAGAAGGTATCTTAAGTAAAGGTTTAATAACAGCTACTTTAAAAGCCTGTGGTACATATCCATTTACTAAGGATAGATTAATCATGTCTAAAATAGAGCCACTGATCAAAGGGAATATCTCCTTAAACAACTTGGTTGGGATTGGGTCTAACATACAGGTAGAAGGTTTAGATGAAGCTAAAATTTGAGATAACTCAGAAAGCTCTACTGCTTCTAAACAGTTCAAACACTGTGCAGGTTCTAAAGATTCCTCCAAAGCTGCCTCACTTACTGAGAATGAGGTAATTGTTTTTGGGAGGACGCCAATTATTTTATTTTCAATGGCATCAATTTTATTTATGAAGAATCCCATAAAATCATTACTGCTAAGAGCTAAGGGAATGGATGGATAGACAGAGCTGTGGCTCTGGGTAAGTTTGGCAACTGTACTGAAGAGAAATCTAGGATTATTTTTATTCTCTTCAATTAATGATGAAACATATGCAGCTCTAACTCTGCGAAGGGTCTTTTTATACAACAATATACTGTTTTTCCAGATTAGGTAGGATTCCTCTTGGTGTGTAGAGCGCCATTTTCTCTCCAATTTCCTAACATTGTGCTTCAAGGAACGCAGCTCTGAATTAAACCAGGGAGCCAGCTTCCTGTGAATAATCACCTTCTTTTTCAAAGGAGCTACATTGTCTAATGCAGAACTCAATGACGAAGTCACGGCGTTAACAAAGACATCTATTTGTGAATGGGAAGAAACAGTATTGCTGCCATCTAGAGGGCATTTCTGCAATACTGAGGATATTAAAAGGGGGACAGACTCTTTAAAGTTTGATACAGCATTATCCGATAAATATCTACTATAATGGAATGCTCTTTTGGGGGTGGAGAACTCAGTTAGATTAAACTCAAATGTTATTAAAAATAATCAGATAGGACCGTGTTTTGAGGAAATACTGTTAATTTTTCACAATCAATGGCATATGTCAGCACAAGGTCTAAAGTATGGAGCCAAGAGTGCGTTGGTTTATGCACATTTTGAGCAAAACCAATTGAATCTAGGATAGTTTTAAAGGCTACACTAAGGTTATCACATTCTGTGTCAGTATGAATGTTAAAATCACCCACTATAATAACCTTGTCAGTGTTTATAACCAAATCAGATAAGAAGTCTGACAACTGATCCAAAAACTGAGAGTAAGGGCCTGGTGGACAATTCAAAACAACAAACAGAAGAGGTTTTATTGCTTTGCAATTTGGATGAGGGAAAATGAGGGTTAAATGTTCAAAAGAACTGTAGTTATTAATTGGCCTGGGACTAATTAATAAATCAGACTAAAAGATAGTTGCTACTCCTCCGTCTCTTCCCATAGATCTGGGTATGTGGAAATTTAAATTATTGGATGGAGTTGACTCATTTATACTAACATAGTCCTCTTGTAGCCAGGTTTCTGTCAGACAAAATAAATCAATCTGTCCATCCATCCGTCCGTCTTCTTCCGCTTATCCGGGGTCGGGTCGCGGGGGTAGCAGCTTCAGTAGGGAGGCCCAGATGTCCCTCTCCCCAGCCACTTGGGCCAGCTCCTCAGGAGGAATCCCAAGGCGTTGCCAGGCCAGCCGGAAGACATAGTCCCTCCAGCGTGTCCTGGGTCTTCCCCTGGGCCTCCTCCCGGTGGGACGTGCCCGGAACACCTCACCAGGGAGGCGTCCAGGAGGCATTCTGACCAGATGCTCAAGCTACCTCAACTGGCTCCTCTCGATGTGGAGGAGCAGCGGCTCTACTCTGGGTCCTCCCCGGATGACTGAGCTCCTCACACTATCTCTAAGGGAGAGCCCAGACACACTACGGAGAAAACTCATTTCAGCCGCTTGTATCCGGGATCTCGTTCTTTCGGTCACGACTCAAAGCTCATGACCATAGATGAGGGTAGGAACGTAGATCGACCGGTAAATCGAGAGCTTCGCCTTTTGGCTCAGCTCTCTCTTCACCACAACGGATCATTGCAGCGCCCGCTTCACAGCAGACGCTGCACCAATGCGCCTGTCGATCTTCCCCTCATTCGTGAACAAGACCCCAAGATACTTGAACTCCTCCACTAGGGGCAGCACATCCTCCCCAACCCGGAGGAGGCACTCTACCCTTTTTCGGTTCAAGACCATGGTCTCGGATTTGGAGGCACTGATTTTCATCCCAGCCACTTCGCACTCGGCTGCGAACCGCTCCAGCCAACTCCAGAGTCCAACTCTCACTGGAAACGAGTCCGGCTTACTGCCGGCAATGCGGACCAGACTCTGACACCGGTCGTACAGAGACCTGACAGCCCTTATTAAAGGGTCCGGTACTCCATACTCCCGGAGTACCCCCCACAGGACCCCTCGGGGGACACAGTCGATTGCCTTCAGCAGATCCACAAAGCACATGTAGACTGGTTGGGCAAACTCCCATGCCCCCTCCAGAATCCTGCTGAGGGTATAGAGCTGGTCCAGTGTTCCACGGCCAGGACAAAAACCACACTGCTCTTTCTGAATCCGAGATTCGACTATCCGACGGACCCTCCTTCCCAGAACCCCTGAATAGACCTTACCAGGGAGGTTTAAGAGTGTGATTCCTCTGTAATTGGAACACACCCTCCGGTCCCCCTTTTTAAATAGGGGGACCACCACCCCAGTCTGCCAATCCAGGGGAACTGCCCCCGATGTCCACGCAATGCTGCAGAGCTGCGTTAACCAACACAGCCCCACAACATCCAGAGCCTTAAGGTACTCAGGGTGAATCTCATCCACCCCCGGGGCCTTGCCACCGAGGAGCTTTTTAACAACCTCGGCAACCTCAGCACCAGAGATGGGAGAACCCGACCCGAGATGGGAGAACATAATCAGATAATCAGTCTGATTATCAGAAATCATTTCATTAACTAACAAAGTCTTTGGGGGGGAGAGACCTTATATTTAATAAACCACATTTAATTCTTTTATTTTTTTGGTTCAAGGTGAGCCGTATTGATTTTTATTAGATTTTTATGATTTGTTCCTTTTAGATCAGAATTGATCTGTTAAGTTTTGGCCATGGGAAAGACACCATCTCAATGGGGTAATGGGTGGGTAACAGTACAGAAGCTGGAGAGAGGTGTATTAAACTACAGCTCTGCTTCCTGGTCTGGACCCTGGGTTGTCAGCATTTAGGAGAACTAATAAATCCAGCCAAATTCCTAGAAAGAAGAGCAGCACCATCCAAAGTAGGATGGATGCCGTCTCTCCTGATCAGACCAGGTTTTCCTCAGAAAGATTAGGTGACAGCTGTCAAAAGTAGTGTTTGTGTTTCCTGGGTTTTGCTGCTACTGTGGATTTGTTTGGCTATTACTATGGAGACGTTCCTGCTCAGCTTTTCCAATGTGACCAGGAAGCAAAGGTGAGATCCTTAGGGGCGACGTTGGGGTTTACTCCCTTTTACCCATCAGCGGCAGCAGCAGACGCAGGTTCATTGTCTCCCACAGCAGCTTTACTTTTGGTTGGGAAATTAAAATGTAGAATTCAAATGAACTTTGTACAAGTGAACTGTGACCCCCCCCCCCCCCCCCCCATTCATGCCTCATGTATCCAGAGCCCCCCAAAATGTTTATAACGCCCGAAGGGTGCGGTACCACCCCGTTGAAAAACCATATTGTAAATAAATTAGTTCTGAAGCAAAGCAAACTTTATCTGTAACATAAATATAAACTTAGTGAAATTTATTAATATCTGTTCAGTGATTGTTTGCTTTTACTCCATTTGTGTTGCTTTATCTGCAGCTTCAGTCACTTACTCTGCACACACATGACCCTCAGTCATTTAATTCAGTCATAATATCAGATGGGTCATTTTTAGTGTTAGCCTCTGAAATAAAGTTTATACTCATTTTGATGACATTACACATTGTGTTGCAGTTCTCATGATGTGAGGGTCTAAATTAAGGCCTCATGTTTTATTTTGTTGAATCATTGCAGGTAAGTAAAACATTATTATTCACCAGAATAATCATGCTGCTCTGCTCTTTATGTATTAACCGTTGTGGTTTTTCATGACTAAATACCAGCTGCAACTCTGACAAAAGATAAAACCAGCTTCAAGTTTTTTGTTTCTAATCAGACAGATTTTATCCTCAGTTCTCTGGAAAGCAGAAAGCAGCGACCTGGGACTAGAAACCAGTCCTCTCCAAGCCACCACCTGGATCTCTACAGTCACTTTCTGCATCTGCAGTCCTGAAACCATCTCACATTATTAGATATGTTGTTGTTGTGGAGTTATGGTTTTAACTCTGAACATGAAAATTCTAATTAAAATTTATAATTAATCACTTAGTAATAGTAATAAGTAATAAGTAATATCATCCTTATTGTCATTGAAACATACATTGAAAGATACATTACAATGAAATTTGTTCTCTGCTTTTAACGATATATACATATACTTGGAACCCTAACCAAAATTGTTTCCACAACAAATTTATATTTTAAACAACACTGGGGGTTTGTGATGTTTGGGCCACTAGCACTTAATAATCAATGTTAAAAAAAAAGGAACTTAGTGAGCAGGATCTTGGAGGGGGCATGGGAGTTTGCCCAACCAGTCTACATGTGCTTTGTGGATCTGGAGAAGGCATTCGACCGTGTCCCCCGAGGGATCCTGTGGGGGGTCCTGTGGGGGGTACTCCGGGAGTATGGAGTACCGGACCCTTTAATAAGGGCTGTCAGTTCTCTGTATGACTGGTGTCAGAGTCTGGTCCGCATTGTTGGCAGTAAGTCGGACTCGTTTCCGGTGAGAGTTGGACTCCGCCAAGGTTGCCCTTTGTCAACGATTCTGTTCATAACTTGGTCTTGAACCGGAAAAGGGTAGAGTGCCTTCTCCGGGTTGGGGAGGATGTGCTGCCCCTAGTGGAGGAGTTCAAGTATCTTGGGGTCTTGTTCACGAATGAGGGGAAGATGGAGCGGGAGATCGACAGACGGATTGGTGCGGCGTCTGCTGTGAAGCGGGCGCTGTACCGATCCGTTGTGGCTCATCTATGGTCACGAGCTTTGGGTCGTGACCGAAAGAACGAGATCCCGGATACAAGCGGCTGAAATGAGTTTTCTCCGTAGTGTGTCTGGGCTCTCCCTTAGAGATAGGGTGAGGAGCTCAGTCATCCGGGGAGGACTCAGAGTAGAGACGCTGCTCCTCCACGTCCAGAGGAGCCAGTTGAGGTGGCTCGGGCATCTGGTTAGGATGCCTCCTGGACCCCTCCCTGGGGAGGTGTTCCGGGCACGTCCCACCGGGAGGAGGCCCAGGGGAAGACCCAGGACACGCTGGAGGGACTATGTCTCCCGGCTGGCCTGGGAACGCCTTGGGATTCCTCCTGAGGAGCTGGCCCAAGTGGCTGGGGAGAGGGACGTCTGGGCCTCCCTACTGAAGCTGCTGCCCCCGCGACCCGACCCCGGATAAGTTGAAAACAATGGATGGATGGATGGATGGATGGATGGATGGATGGATGGAAATTAATTATCATTAACCATATCTACCAGATGCATCTGGTTGTTTATGTTAGTTGTGGCGGGAAATTTTTAGTCCTAGCCACTGTTAAAAATTGTGATCTATAACTCCCACTGGCAGTCAATAATTACTAACCAAATGACTATTTAATGATATTTCAACTGTTAACTTCAAAGGTATCTTTCTAGTGCTAATCTTCGGGCAGCAAATCTGTCTTATATAAAATAAACACAAACAATTGTCTCTTTATCTATAAGAGTTTATTAAATCAAATCACTCTGATGCAATCAAAACTATTTGACTAACAAACTGCTTTATTCACTAGAAACACACATCTACTGACCTATAAAGCTAAAATACAAACAGGAAATGAAAATGAGTGAGCAACTGAAAAAATCTAAAGCTGGACCAGCAGTTTTTAGACACTTAAACAGATGATCAATGCTGATTAGATGCAATAATTGTCAACACCAGAAATGTATGTGAAATAAACAAATCTTTGGACCAACTTGGGTTGTGCAAGCAGAACATTCATGTGGACACCGCGTGAGTTAAAAGAGAAAATAAAGACATTGTCAGTTCTGCAGGCCCCGATTCTGCTCCACAGCTACATCAAATACATTAAAAACGTCTATAATTGAAATACTGCCGAATTTATGGTCAGCTGGTTGCAACGACTTACAGTAAACTAAAATAAAAAAACAGTAAAATCAACATTCACAAGCTTTGCATGAAATTCAGTTTACAATGAGGCAGCTGTTCAATAATTCAAGCACACTTTTGCCAAGAAATTCTCAACATCTCAGGTTTTCAGATGGTTTGTTCTAAATCTGAAGAGCATGAAAACTAAATACTGCATCACCTTGTTTTGTTCTGTTTTTGGGAACACTGAGTAAGCAGGTCTCTCTGAAGACCTGAGGGGTTTATATGGTTCATATGCCTGACCAGGATCTCAGAATTGTCATGAATACCAGAATCTTGAAATCTAAAGTCGTTTCTTTAATAAACAGGGAGCTGATGCAATCATTTGTCCTGTTTCAACAGTAAATCCTTTAATCTAATGATGTTTTAAAGATTATTGTAAACTAATTTAGTAATAGATTTATGTTGCTGCCAAATTTAGATCTAAGTAAAAAAAAAAAACAGGGTCTTTTGCAGTGGGTCGAGGCAGATGAGCGTTCACATTGAGCCTGGTTCTGGTTCTGCTGGAGGTTCTCCTCCCTGTTAAAGGGGAGTTTTCCTCCCCACTGTCGCCTCAACAATGCAGACGACTGTCCACTGTGGCTCTACGCTCTTTCAGGAGGAGTGAATGCTGCTTGGAGAGACTCGTAAAAATTAAGTAGACAGAAATGTGGATATCTTTGGCTGAAAACTGAAAATTTCAAGGTCATTCATTGTGGACAAATTCTGGACAAAGCCCTTGGATTCAATTATGAAGATGAAACAATAAATTAAATAATTAAAAAGTTTAGAAAAAAAACTTCATAGAGAATCTGAGCATGAAAACAGAATTTGTTAACATTAGTTTTAGAGTTAGTACTTCAGAAATCTGTGACTAGAGAACCGAATCACAATCAGGTAGAAATCAGTTTCAACCTTCATGTTGGTTTGCTGACAACATCTCCATGGCTTGTAGGAATGATTAGACTGTTAAGAGTCCTGTTGTAACTTGCAGATGTCCAGCTTCTGGTGCTGGAGGTGGATCAGGCCTTAGTGAAGAATATTTCTACCAAGAATCTTTGTTCTTACCATCTTGACATTTTTTGTATACCTGTACACATTCGGAACTCAAGATGTGCACAGATAACATAAATCACAGCCATAACAGATATAGTATAAAATTAGTTAACTTCACTTCCTGAGAAGCTTAAAGTGTGAAAATAGTGTTTGGTGTCTGCTTTTGCACCAAATCCAAAAGGTCTGATATCAGTCCCTTTACGGTACATGAATTAGGTGGGTTAGGTCTTAGTGAAGAATTTATATATATATATATATATATATATATATATATATATATATATATATATATATATATATATATATATATATATATAGGTTGATTTAAACTGAAGTCCAGCTCTCTATTATCTACTGGATGCTGGGAGCACAAAGTGCCAGAAAGACTGCAGCTACTTCAGGGATTTATTTAACCCTCTTTATTGATTCACACGTTGTTACAGGTGATTATGATTCATTAGGGTTTCTCTGCATCTAAATACAAATGCAATTTACATTATTGGTGAGCAGAATTAATATTAGCTGTAAATAAATGGACATAATTATCAAAGAATAAACTGAAAGATATTCAAAGGCAAAGTAACAGCATGAAATGGTCACAAGGAGGCTCCTTCAGACAACATGTTGATGACGTGTTGCACACGCTGATCAGTTATCAGTAAATGTTGATGATATAAATCAATCTGCTCAGCAGCAGCAGAGATATGAGGACAGCAGTAAGGCTGAGGAGAAGAAGATCTCTAATAACTGATACATGGTAGAAAAAAACAAAATTTTAAAATATTTTCATTGCTCCTAAAAGCACTCAGTAGAAAGATGAACTTCATTTGGCTGAAAACTGCAAGTTTAAGCTTCAATATTTAAACTCTGCTCTGCTGTTTGACTTGATGATGAAGGCATAAAATCACATAAAAAGCTTAAAATAAATGTGCTGAGTGCCAGAAGCTTCCTAAAATGCAGCTGATTACATCTGAGTATGTTTAAGCTTTGCTAACTCTGGTTTTAGTAAACCAGTTAAAACTGTCAGAAATCTCTGACTGCAGCAGAAAAACACCATCAGCTAGAAGTTAGTTTATCCTCCATGTTGATGTGTTGAAAGCTTCTCCCAGGTCAGCATGGAGGATTTTACTCATCTGGTCCTGTCAGCGTTTTCTCAGCCTCAGCTGCTGCTGCTGGAGGACGTTTGGATTTCCGTGATGAATCTCTGGACCTTTTATAGAGCACAGCAGCAACAAGAAGAAGAGCAACAACAGCAAAAACTGAGAGACCAACTATCAGTCCAGTCTTGCTTCCTCCATCCTCCTTTATTTCATCCTTGTTTCCTCCATCCTCCTTTATTTCATCCTTGTTTCCTCCATCCTCCTTTATTTCCTCCTTGTTTCCTCCATCCTCCTTTATTTCATCCTTGTTTCCTCCATCCTCCTGGTTCCCTGCAGAAGAGAATCAGGAGTTAGTCTGGTCTTCCAGCTAGGAGACGATAGAGAAGCTGCTGTCCCACATCATCTACTGATCTCTGATCTCAGAGCAGCTGCTTCCTCCAGAGTCTCATCAGCATCTCCAGCTCTGTTTCCTCCACCTTTCTATTACGCTCCCTCCTCTGAAGGTCCACTAGATTAAATGTTGTAGACAGCAGCAGAGCATAGCAGCAGTTCTTGAAGGTGACCTTGTAGTGCAGCTCTGCAGCTTGTCATGTTGCTTAAAGTGACTAAACAGCTTGATGGTAGAAATCTTTCTCCACCTTTAACAGGATCCTGAGGAAAGTTCTGGAGGATTGTTGCTGTTCTGCTCCAGAACAGCAACAATCCTCTGATCCAGAAGCTGTTCTCTGAAAGCCAGGAGTCCATCTTGGTGCTGGCCAGGAGCAGATCACATGATGCTGCTCTACATATCTGATGTCTGACTACTGGGGACTGAAATAGACTTTATTCTGCATTGATTTCAGCATCTTTACCTGAAATCAGCTGATTGCTAAATGACTGGAATGACATGGAGACTGATTTTAAACAGAGTCACTGCCAGCCCTCATTTATCTTCTGATTCTCCACATTTGTTTCTATGTCTTCAATAATAAATAAATGTCTTAGAGCACATCAGTAGAACTGTAATAATAGATGATTTTAGCAGCAGCAGCAGCAAAGCAGCATCTGATGCTTCTTGAACTAAATCAAAGCAGCTGGATGACGTTCTACATTTCTGTTGGACTTTCTGGAAGAAAACTGTCAAATTGTTCAGTTCTAGTATGGTTCTGTCAGAAATGAAAACCAGGATTCATTGAAGTCTTTCTCTCCATCTCCATCATCTAACATCTGATCTGTTTCTCTCTTCCATCAACAACCAGGAAGCTGCAGGAGCTTCTGATCCACAGACAGACTCACCTGCTTCAACTCTCAGGTTAATGGTGCTGATGGGCTCAGTGTCCAGTAGAGATCTCTTCCTGCGAATATTTCCTCTCTGAACGACTCGACACTCATATGTTCCTGTATCATCAGTCGTCACGTTCTTCAGAACCAAAGACACGTCTCCATTCTTCACGTCCAGCAGATCCACCCGGTTAATAAAGGATGGAGACTGGCCCTCTGGATCAAACTGACTGTCTCTGTATAGAAGAACAAACTGATCTGACTCCAGATCAGTTCTCCTCCACTCTACAACTATAACATCTTTGTTCTCATCTGCTCTACATGTCAGAGTGACGTTTTCTCCTGGTTCTGCTGTGATGATTCTCTGACCTGCAGGAGAGAAAACAACACAGAGCAGAAGTTAGAGAGGAGCTCATAGCTTCCACTATAAGAAGAATTTAATGTCTAATCCTGCTTTAGAAACAGAAACACTGGGTGAGTGTTATAGTTATAGTTAGTTGTAACAATTATAGTTATTTTCGCATTTAATTGTTAATACAGTGCCTTGCGAAAGTATTCGGCCCCCTTGAATTTTTCGACTTTTTGTCACATTTCAGACTTCAAATATAAAGATATGAAAATGTAATTTTTTGAGAAGAATCATCAAGTGGGACACAATCATGAAGTGGAACAAAATTTATTGGATACAGCAAACTTTTTTAACAAATAAAAAACACAGAGAGATTAGAGAGGAACTCTGATTATTTACTATAATAATAATTTAATGTATAATCCTGCTTTAGAAACAGAAACATTAATTAATTAGTTCAATGATTATTTTCTTATTGAATTTCTAAGAGCTGAAATCTGACCAAAACTATTTTCTGTTCAAGACCAGAAAGAACCAGAAGTCTCTAATAGAAAGTTTCATCTTACAAATATTAGAGATTCACATATTAGCAGTAATTAGTTTCACTCTGTTCACCTGCTCACTCCCCTACTAATACCTGCCTCTGTCCCCTGCACTCTGTCAGATCATTGTTTTTTCATTGTGCTCAGTGGTGAGTCTTGTTTAGCTTTCTATGCTCTCTGTTTGCCTGTTCTTCTGACCCTGTTTGCCTCTGGATATTTGAGTTAGCCTGTCCCCTGTTTTTGCATATAGTTTTGTCTGTGACTGCTTTTTGTTATTTTTGGTTTTTGGATGCAGTCTTCCCATTTTTGGCTTGATGCCCGTTTTGGTTTTCCATTTTGTTAATAAATTATCTTTTACCTAACCTCTGCTTGTCTGGTTGAATACTGGATCCTTCTGTCTCTGGTTCATGACACCTATGGACCCATGAATGAGCTGCAGGATAACATCAGAGCAGCTTGTTGGACGAGTCTAATAAAAACTCACCAGCAGGAAGACACTCAGAGTATATAGTATAATTAATGTCCTGATCTCTTAGTTTGTAAGAGATCATTAATCCATATAGGAATAGATACCAAATAGAACAATTTATCTCCATAACTAACATTTAAAGGAGCAATGATCATCACTAGAGCACTGCCTGCAGATCAAAACAAGCTGTGCATCAAGCCAGAGTTCTCTCTACATCAACTCCTGCTGCAACACCCCCCCCCCCCACTGCTCACCTTCTTGTAAACAAGAAGACAGGAAAAGGTCATAATGCATCTAAAAAGATACTTTTAGTTCTTCACATCACTGTTTTAGTTCTTTGTATCTAAAATAATGACAATTTGATTATTACTCCTTTAACCAAAGTAGCAATAAACTGATTTACCATAAATTCACAGTTCAAAAACAGGTTTTAACAAAGTGGATTGAGGAAGAGATGAAATAGTAAAATGTGGAAATTAATCAGAGGTAGGAATCAGCTAAAAGATCAATTAAGCTGTTTTACACATCAACTGTTTTAGATCACGTCATTTCAAATGAAAATAAATTATTCTTTATTACCAACCAAACTCAAACGTACCTGCAGAAACACTTAAGCTGAAATCCAGCAGAGACAACACGAG
Organism: Fundulus heteroclitus; assembly: GCF_011125445.2. Taxonomy (NCBI): domain Eukaryota; kingdom Metazoa; phylum Chordata; class Actinopteri; order Cyprinodontiformes; family Fundulidae; genus Fundulus; species Fundulus heteroclitus. The sequence goes on from NW_023396499.1 coordinate 155,573, forward strand.
TGACACAGTCAGAGAAGCAGCCATTTCCTCTTTCAGCTCCTCGACCAGTTGAAGGCCGAATTTAACAAAATCAGCAGCAACAGAGTTAAACTTTAAGAATAAACTCTGTAGAGCTCCTTCAGGGTTAGAGGAAACTTTAACTTAAATTAAGGCAAACTAAGAATTTCTAGTCAAGCAGCGGTTGAACCGAGGACTCGCTTCACTTCGACGACTTCACGGAAGAAGGAGGAGCTGAGAGGAGGAGCGTTACTGACGTAGTATAAAAAATAAAATCTACCATCGATTTCACGTGTAACAGAATAAATATCTTCATCAACCAACAAACTGATGTCTGACTCAACATCTACTGATGGCCTTTAAAAGCCGTCAGAGATGTTCAGCAATAAAGACGATCAGCACAGATATCAGAGGTCAGAGCGCATGCGTCGGTGCTGCTCTTCATGTAAATCACGTGATTCTAGAGAGACAAGTCTGAACTCCATCCATCCATTTTCCAATCCGCTTAATCCCTCATGGGGTTGCGGGGGGTGTTGGTGCCTATCTCCAGCATCCACTCCAAAAATATAAATGAGTTTATTTCCTCTGAGTAAAGAAGGTTTTATTCATCTGTTTCAAACTCATTATCAGCAGGTTTAATCTGAATTATTTTCTCCTGAACTCCAGACAAACAACAAATCTGCTCCAAACTCTGACAACAACGTCGGACTGAAGCTGATTTACATCAGGAAGTTACAGATATTAAACCATGTAAACTGACTCCAGATACAGCTCAGAGTTCATGGTCCTAGGTATATATAAAGTAAATAGTAAAGTAAATACAGTCAAGGCCCAAAACTATTCACACCCTTCCTCATCATTAGCCTGAGCTCCATCCGCAGATGTTTTTTATCAGATTTATGTCAGGATTCTGTCAAAGCAGCTCTGCAATGTTTAGTTTATCACCAGTGAGAAAAAACAAACATGTTGGTTGAATTAAAATATGACTTTAAACCTAAATCTGCTCAGAGGTGTAAATCATTTTGGGCTTAATTGTAGCTACTTCAAGGTAAAATTAATAACAAAACTAAAGTTTAGTGAATAGTTACTCAAAGGCCAAGTTTTAATTAAAATGTACATATTTAATCACTTTGATCATTGATTAAATGGAAAATAAACCTACTTTTCTATCCTGTTTCATCAGAAAATAGAAAAGACACCAACCTCTGTCAGACGAAGCTCCCTGCATTCAGTGACTGACTGTTGAACTTGTTAAACCGTCAACTGATTAACTACCCTGTTTGCGACATAAAAACCAGTTTGGTGGTTCTATTGGATTGGTTGTTGTTCTTAAATCACAACAAGTCCTGGCCTGAAAGCTCTTCATACTGTTTTAGTATGAAGAGCTTCCCTCCTTTCAGTCCCCTGAGTAACAACAGCTTCTTGGTAGAAGATAAACAGGTTGAGGCCTCAGATCTTCAGCCTCCCAGGTTGATCCTTCAGTCAGAGCTCCAGGTCTTCTCCTCCTTAGCTGATCTTCTCTGTCCTCGATCTTTGCTTGAAGCCTAATGTGAGAAAAAAAACCTCCAGGTTCCTCTTGTTTGTCTCCTCATCCTCCTTTTGGTTCGTCTCCATAACTGGTCATGATATTATTAGAGAAATCCTCCCAGTTTCCTCATCTGTGCATTTTTATTTTGCTCTTAGCTAACTTTGCTATAAACAGTTAAGCACACATCTGCATTAAAAGCATTTTCATTTAATACAGATGCAAGGCAGGTTTTTTAAGAAAGACCTTTTCAGTATCAAGATGATTAAAAGGGCCATACACGAACAAAACAGAGGAAACATTACAGAGGCAAGCATTGGAATAGTTGCAGCAGGTCTGATAAGACAAGTTGGTCTACAAACTTCCACTTAAATATCTAAATGCAATTATAAGCAAAATAGTTGCTTATAACCGGGTCCATGTTCTCTACGTTCTTAGTCTTAGTGAGGACTTCAGAACCGGGTCCATGTTCTCTACGTTATTAGTCTTAGTGAGGACTTCAGAACCGGGTCCATGTTCTCTACGTTATTAGTCTTAGTGAGGACTTCAGAACCGGGTCCATGTTCTCTACGTTCTTAGTCTTAGTGAGGACTTCAGAACCGGGTCCATGTTCTCTACGTTCTTAGTCCTAGTGAGGACTTCAGAACCGGGTCCATGTTCTCTACGTTATTAGTCTTAGTGAGGACTTCAGAACCGGGTCCATGTTCTCTACGTTATTAGTCTTAGTGAGGACTTCAGAACCGGGTCCATGTTCTCTACGTTCTTAGTCTTAGTAAGGACTTCAGAACCGGGTCCATGTTCTCTACGTTCTTAGTCTTAGTGAGGACTTCAGAACCGGGTCCATGTTCTCTACGTTATTAGTCTTAGTGAGGACTTCAGAACTGGGTCCATGTTCTCTACGTTATTAGTCTTAGTGAGGACTTCAGAACCGGGTCCATGTTCTCTACGTTATTAGTCTTAGTGAGGACTTCAGGACCGGGTCCATGTTCTCTACGTTCTTAGTCCTAGTGAGGACTTCAGAACCGGGTCCATGTTCTCTACGTTCTTAGTCTTAGTGAGGACTTCAGAACCGGGTCCATGTTCTCTACGTTATTAGTCTTAGTGAGGACTTCAGAACCGGGTCCATGTTCTCTACGTTCTTAGTCTTAGTGAGGACTTCAGAACCGGGTCCATGTTCTCTACTTTCTTAGTCTTGGTGAGGACTTCAGAACCGGGTCCATGTTCTCTACGTTCTTAATCTTAGTGAGGACTTCAGAACCGGGTCCATGTTCTCTACGTTCTTAGTCTTAGTGGAAGGACTTCAGAACCGGGTCCATGTTCTCTACGTTCTTAGTCTTAGTGAGGATTTCAGAACCGGGTCCATGTTCTCTACTTTCTTAGTCTTAGTGAGGACTTCAGAACCGGGTCCATGTTCTCTACGTTCTTAGTCTTAGTGGAAGGACTTCAGAACCGGGTCCATGTTCTCTACGTTCTTAGTCTTAGTGAGGACTTCAGAACCGGGTCCATGTTCTCTACTTTCTTAGTCTTAGTGAGGACTTCAGAACCGGGTCCATGTTCTCTACGTTCTTAGTCTTAGTGGAAGGACTTCAGAACCGGGTCCATGTTCTCTACGTTCTTAGTCTTAGTGAGGACTTCAGAACCGGGTCCATGTTCTCTACGTTCTTAGTCTTAGTGAGGACTTCAGAACCGGGTCCATGTTCTCTACTTTCTTAGTCTTAGTGAGGACTTCAGAACCGGGTCCATGTTCTCTACGTTCTTAGTCTTAGTGGAAGGACTTCAGAACCGGGTCCATGTTCTCTACGTTCTTAGTCTTAGTGGAAGGACTTCAGAACCGGGTCCATGTTCTCTACGTTCTTAGTCTTAGTGAGGACTTCAGAACCGGGTCCATGTTCTCTACGTTCTTAGTCTTAGTGAGGACTTCAGAACCGGGTCCATGTTCTCTATGTTCTTAGTCTTAGTGAGGACTTCAGAACCGGGTCCATGTTCTCTATGTTCTTAGTCTTAGTGAGGACTTCAGAACCGTGTCCATGTTCTCTACTTTCTTAGTCTTAGTGAAAGGACTTCAGAACCGGGTCCATGTTCTCTACTTTCTTAGTCTTAGTGAGGACTTCAGAACCGGGTCCATGTTCTCTACTTTCTTAGTCTTAGTGAGGACTTCAGAACCGGGTCCATGTTCTCTACGTTCTTAGTCTTAGTGGAAGGACTTCAGAACCGGGTCCATGTTCTCTACGTTCTTAGTCTTAGTGAGGACTTCAGAACCGGGTCCATGTTCTCTACGTTCTTAGTCTTAGTGAGGACTTCAGAACCGGGTCCATGTTCTCTACTTTCTTAGTCTTAGTGAGGACTTCAGAACCGGGTCCATGTTCTCTACGTTCTTAGTCTTAGTGAGGACTTCAGAACCGGGTCCATGTGCTCTACTTTCTTAGTCTTAGTGAGGACGCGGGCAGCAGCGTTCTGGATCAGCTGCAGCTGTCTGATCAACTTTTTAGGCAGACCTGTAAAAACACCGTTGCAGTAAGGCCAGGCGTACACTGTGCGATTTTTGCCCTTTTTGGGCCAATTCTTCAGTCGTGCGAGAATTTTTTTTGATCGGGCCGAGTTTCAGCAGCATCGTGCCTCCTGCATCTTGTGCTATGCAGAGTTGCGATTTCAAACATGTTTGAAATTCAGTCGGACCTCGTGAAGAGATGGTGAGCGCCTCCTGCTGTTGTAGCAGAGCTATGAGCTGATTTCCCTCAACCTCGTGCACTGAGCATGTGCAAACAAGCGAATTCTTTGTCTTCTGAGACAAAAACATGGGAGAGGAGAGAAGCATGGCGGCGGTACTTGTGACATAGAGTCAAACTACGGAGGAGCAACTCGTAGAATTGCCAAGGCAGTGCGTTTCGTTCTAGTGAGCCTCATATTTAAGATTGAGCATCGACACTTCCATCTTTTTCTTCTTCTACTGTTTACGTTTGGCTTCCGGGTAGACGAGTCCGATTAGCGCCATCTCTCTATGAGTCTGAGTCCGATGTGTGGTTTTTGAATGTACAGTGTGAGCAGTCAGATCATCAGAGTGTTGGGCCGCACAGAACAGAGATGGTGAGCTGGGTCGTACAGTTTGAGCTGTATCTGAGTACAATGATTGAAAATATACAGTGTATGGCTAGCTTTAGATGTTGTAACTGCCTGAAAAGGTCATTTAATTTTAAATTAGATGCAAAGGAAAGTAGTTTTCTCTTAACCTTCCCTTCAAGATACATTCTCATGGTATTTGTGTGTTCACAAACACACAAGTATCCATGCTGTGCTGCTCCCGCTTTAACCGTTTGTGACTGAACCAAAAATGGTTCTGGCCAATTATGTTGCAGTATTATAGTCTAATAGTCTTAATCTGGATGGCATTAACTTGGCCTCTGGTAATAAAGTTAAAAATCTTGGTGTTATTTTCGACCAAGACGTCATTTAAATCCCATATTAAACAGGTTTCCAGAGTTTCCTTTTTTCACCTCAGGAATATCGCCAAAATTAGAAACATTCTGTCCAGGAGTGATGCTGAAAAACTGGTCCATGCATCTGTTACTTCAAGGCTGGACTATTGTAATTCTTTACTATCAGGAAGTCCACAAAATGCAGTTCAAAGTCTTCAGCTGATCCAAAATCTGCAGCAACAGTTCTGATGAAAATCAACAAGAGGGATCATATTTCTCCAATTTTAGCTTCCCTTCATTGGCTTCCTGTTAAATCAAGAATAGAATTTAAAATTCTCCTTCTAACGTATAAAGCCCTTAATAATCAAGCTCCATCATATATCAGAGCTCTGATTACCCCGTATGTTCCTAACAGAGCACTTTGCTCTCAGACTGCAGGTCTGCTGGTGGTTCCTAGAGTCTCTAAAAGTAGAATGGGAGGCAGATCCTTTAGCTATCAGGCTCCTCTCCTGTGGAACCAACTCCCAGTTTTGGTCCGTGAGGCAGACACCCTGTTTCTCTACTGATGACACAGTTAGGATGTGCACGGCCCCTGCGTGGGTGTGAACCTAAACTCCTTTGTAATGCTTGTGAGCTAAACAATCGGGGCTTTTTGTTGATCCCTTCCAGCCGTTTCTGTTACCTTTGATTACTCCACACCTGTGTCCTGTTTAGTTCAATGATCTCCTGTGTATTTAAGTTCCAGATTTCTGTTCAGTCTTCGTTGGATCCTTAGTCTGTTTACCATCCAAGTCAGTCAGGTCTTTTTTGTTGGTGCTCCGTCCCTGTCTGTGGCCTGCCTTTGTTACCCCTCTGATGTGTTCTCTGGATTAAATTACTTACCTGCCCACTGATGCCCCCTCACTACTTCTTCTGCACCATTGGTCCTCAAAAAAAAACCTCAAATCATGAAAGTTGGACAACAAAGTTGAACTAATGATGTTTCAGTAAAAAAGTTTAGTTAGAACAGTCGAAGGCAGTCCTAAACAAATGTGTTTTTAATGTTGATTTAAAGGAGCTCAGGCTTTCCAGTCTTTTACAGTTTTCTGGAAGTTTGTTCCAGATAAGTGGAGCATGGGAACTGTCATCACTGGTCAGATCAGGCAGGGAACCAGAGAAAATTACTGAGTCCTACATTGTTTTAGCAAACTCACACACCGAAGCAACACCAACTTTAGTGACCTCCGATCGGCGTGACCGGGTGTCATTACTGCCAGCGTGAATAACAATCTTACTGTATTTACGCTTATCCTTAGCCAGCAGTTTTAGGTAAGATTCTATGTCGCCCGTTCTGGCCCCTGGCAGGCATTTAACTATGGTCCCTGGTGTCTCTAGTGCCACATTTCTGACTATGGAGCTGCCAATAATCAGGGCGGGCTTCTCAGCGGGTGTGTCGCTGAGTGGGGAAAATTTGTTAAAAACGCAGACGGGTTGGTGGTGACCTGGGGGCGGAAATCTAGAGCTATGCTTCCTACGAACCGTCACCCAGCCGGCCTGGTTACCCGGCTGCTCGGGTGCTGCTGGAGGACCACTAAGTGAAGTAACGCTAGGTCTATGTGGCTCCGCGCTCACAAAGGGGCGGCTATCAGCTGGTTTTTCAACAGCACAGAGCCAGGTCTCCAAAATATGTCAAAAAATGGAGGGAATGATGGTTTTGCCTTTTGGGTTTGCCCATATTGCACATTGTCCAACTTGGACAATGATGTGCAAATGGGAGATTTTATTTAGAAATAAGAGTCTTTGGTTTTAATACATTTTTAACACTAGTTCTGCTACCCTAGAAAAAAAACCTTCACATGGCAATGAATGTGCAGAAAGATGCAAAAAGGTCTCAACCTCAAATCTCTTCCTACTGTAAAAGTTTTAAAGGGATCTAAAGCTGCAGAGAACCTGGATCATTCCACTGATCCAAAGAACACCAGCAAGTTCAGTTAAATGCCTTAATGATGACAGCTTTCAGGTCTGGACATGTTGCATGTGTCATGTTTTGTTATTGAACCCAAACACAACCACAACAGAGTAAAGTCTTATCAGTTTATTGAAGTTTGTGGATCTTGGAGGAAGGAACCAAGAGTCTGTGCTGAGCTGAAGCAGGAGGATATATACTTTAATATTACAGGCTCAAGGCCCACGGAAGACAGTACAGTACACAAATCAATAAAACAACACACATTCATATATACACATTCTATATAAAACAAAAGAATAGAGCTAATGAAGGCACAGATACCAGTGTTCCCATATTTTGGACATGTACTTCACAGAACTGCAGCTTGGATCTACTATCTGAACAATGAGCTCATTCACGGATCGGTCCAACCTGTTCATAAACTTAAAAGTGAGATTTCTCACCAAAGCCATGAAAGTGGTTAAACCCAGCCTACAGAACAGCTGGCTTGCCCTAGTACTTCTTGGTTTCTTCAAGAGAATCCTGAGACAGTCATTATAGGCCACTTTTAGCTAAAGCAGGCTCTCCTTATATCTAACCCAGAGAGGAGCTGTGTAAAGAGGGGAGCAGTAAGTTCGAAACAGGTTGATTTTAACATGTATAGTGCAGTGATGGAATCTTCTAGCCAGCATGTTGGCTTGTACATATAGCACTCTCCTTTGTCTGCTCATGTCAGCATCATCCTCCAGTTTATCTGTTAGGATGTGCCCCAGATATTTTGTGGTATTAGCTACTCCCAGCTCATCTCCAGATAGATAAAAAGGAGGGAATTTAATGTTTAGATCATCCTTTGTTCTACATATCATAACCACACTTTTCTTTGCATTATATTTAATATCAAATTCTACCCCATACTCGAAACAGATATTAAGCAGCTTTTGGAACCCACTGCTGCTTGGTGATAGAATGGTTAGGTCGTCTGCGTATAAGAAATGATTTATCAACATTTCTCCAACCATACAGCCAGTTTGGCATGTCCCCAACTGCCTGGACAGGTCATCCATGTAGGCATTAAATAAAGCTGGAGATAAAATCCCCCCCTGCCTTACCCCATTACTAACATAAAAAGATGTAGATAGAGTGTTCCCCCATTTAACCCGCACCCTCTGATTAGAATACCAAAAGGCTAAGATCCGTACCAGGCTGCTGGGGACATCCCTGTGCATGAGTTTATTAAACAATTTAACATGATTAATGCGATCAAACGCCTTGGACGCATCAATAAAACCTAAAAGCGTAGTAGAGCCCTGACTTCTATATGTCTCAACAACCTCTTTCAGTGCATAGATACATTGATCAGTGCTATGTTTGAGCTTAAAGCCAAACTGATTATTAGTGGTAGATATACAGTCATTTATTTTATCAAGAATTAGACTTTCAAGAATTTTTGAGATAATGCTGGCAAGGGCTATCGGTCTATAATTATCAACACTCCCAGCTTTGTCCTTGATTACTGGAACCAGAATGACTGACATCATGGAGTCAGGCAATATTCCATGGCACACCAGCCCAGAGAAACAAATGGACAGTAGCACTGCTAACCTGGGGCCAGCTAACTTTAGGTGCTCAGATGTGATGTTATCCAAGCCACAGGCTTTTCTGTCGGCAAGTTGCCCTATGGCCTAAACAACTTCATTTGGAAGAAAATAAATATGTTTATCCTCTATCACACCAACATCATAAGGCTCACTCTTTATACAGTTGAATAATTCTGAATAATGCTGCCTCCAAAGTTTAACAATGTCCTCTGGTACAGTCACCCCCTCAATGTTACATGGGAGAGTGGTCTTGGTTCTATTAAGGGTTTTCACCTCATTCCAGAAATTAGTCATGTTATTTTCAAGCAAGTAGTCAGCCATTGAGGAAGCACTTAGCGCCTGCTCATGCTTAGTTATATACCGCAATGCATATTTATATTTGGCATTCATTTTCTTTTTGTGCTCAAGCTCAGGTCCCTGTCTGGGCCGCCCAGCTAAAACCCAAGTTTTATAAGCCATATTGGCTTCTTTATGATGGTTAGCAACAAAATTATTCCACCCAGGCTTTATATTCCTGGTTTTCCTGGTCTGCGTGAATAAAGACCCACTAGCCTCAATTAAGGCTTTCAATATATCATTGTACATATCACATAAACCATTCCTGTGAGAAATGTCCTCACAGTTCATATCGGTGCACCAAATGGCATTCATAGGTAGCTGCAATTTGCTCATAGCAGCTTCAGAATTAGAGCAGTATTTGAGAACATCACCCTCAGATAATTTTCCCCAGTTTATTTTGGCCACATAAGCCTCTTCATTTTTAACTACCTTGGGGACATTTTGCACATTCAACACCATAGCTATAGGAATGTGGTCAGTGGAAGCTAATCCATAACATATCTCAATGCTTTGTAAGGAGGCATGAGCATCAGCAGTAGATAAAACATGGCCTAGCCATGAAGTGGTGTTCCAAGCTTCACTAATGTATGTATACCTAGTGTCAGGCAGGAAGGTTTTACTGGAGATGACAAGGTTACTATCTAATGAGAATCTCAACATATGTTTGTAAAACAAAGACTTGCTATCTGCCAAGTCAGCATTAAAATCACCTATGACATAAATACATGTTGAGCTGTTGTCTTCGATGAAAGACTGAATACAAGCAAGCCTGCTAACATACTCATTCACATTAACATATGATTGATAGGGTGTATATACATTTAGAATAATAAAAATCTTTCCATTAAAATTAAATTCTAAGCCAATGGCCCAGTCCACGTTGAGACGCACAACTTTCACCATAGAGTCATATTTTACATTCCACAGGATCGCCACCCCTCCAGCAATCCTACCTCTTACGATCTTGGTGCTGAGGTCAGTCGTTGATTCACCAACACCATGGAAGTCGGGGTGCAAGTCATTTAGTTTGTCCAAGTCTTGTTTGGCCAGCCAGCTCTCCTGAATGCACAGCACATCACTGTCACCCAGCAAAGCGTCAACAACAAGGCGCCTGGCCTTATCAGCTGCCGAGTGGCCAACTCGGAGGCCACGACAGTTGTAGGACACCACACGCATTTACGCACTTTTGTCAATCCCAGCGGAGCCGCTGGTTCGCGCAATCGGTGAAGGGACCGGCGTACCCGTGTGTGCTCCATGGGAGAGCACCTGCTCTCCGGTTGCCCTGGGTAAATTCGCCCCACCTACCCCTTTGGCACGTCGGGGCTCAAAGTAACGTCGGATGACTGACCCAGCAGGCCAAAACACAGGGTTGTACATTTCCTTCCACTCGTTCCATTCTGCTGTAACACAGAAGGAGCTGAATCTGCTGTTTGGGATGTCTATTTTCCTACACTTCACCTCACGCTTCATCTGCTCTTGAAGAAAAAGACGCAGGGTATCAGCTTCAAGGTTCGCGTTAAATTAGTGAAGGCAGGAACTGGCAAGTGGGACAGAGCCAGGGCACGGAGGCAGCAGAACCAGAAGCACAGCAGAATGGAGACTTGGAACCGGCTTTGACCAGCAGCACGACAGAATGGAGACTTGGAATCAGGCTGGACCAGCAGCACGACAGAATGGAGACATGGAACCAGGTTGGACTTACAGCACGACAGAATGGAGACTTGGAACCAGGCTACAGCAGGCTGGCGGAGAATGGAGGAACTTCGGACTGGACGAGACTGGATGAGGTGAGCAGCAGTAACAAAGGTAAACAGGAAAACAGAACGAACCGACGAGGAATGACAGAATGCAGTGAGCTTAAAAAGTGAGGCTGACAGGTGTGCTGAATACTGGCTAATTAGTAGCTGACAGGTGTGGAGGATTACTGAACCAGAGACTGGAGCTGTATGGAAGGTGGAAAGTGTCTGAGTTTGTGCATGGTGTACCCGACAGGCTGAATCATGACAGCACCCCCCCCCCCCATTAAGGCCGGCTCCCAGACGGCCAAACGAAAACAGACAACAAAAGAAAACAAGGAGGGAGGCACTGGACGGTGGGCTAGAGTCATATAAACAAAAAACGACCCACCCAGGGTGGGCGGAGGAAGGTATTGGATGGTGGGAATAAAAAAAAAAAAAACAGAAGAAACCAAAACATAAATCTACCCCAACGGGGTGAACAAAGGACAGTCTGGTAGGCACTAGATGCCCAGCAGGAGGGACCTCTGGTGGGCGACCCCGATGTGGCGGAGCAGCAGAGTCTGAAATGGGTGTTGCAGTGGGCGACCCCGACGAGGGAGAGTTAGATGCGGGCGTCGCGGTGGGCGACCCCGGCGCCGAAGTAGCAAAGTCTGAAAAGGCCAGCGGTGGAAAAGTACCCAGGAAGACAAGCGGCTATCGAATAAGGGCGAAGCAGGGCCACAGGACACAGATGTTCCAGGACTACAGGCAACGGAGGTCGCAGGACTACAGGCTACGGAGGTCACAGCACTAGAGGCTACAGAGGTCACAGGAATAGAGGTTACAGAGGTCACAGGACTAGAGGCTACGGAGGTCACAGGACTAAAGGCTATGGAGGTCACAAGACTAGAGACTACAGAGGTCACAGGACTAGAGGCTACGGAGGTCACAGGACTAAAGGCTATGGAGGTCACAAGACTAGAGACTACAGAGGTCACAGGACTAGAGGCTATGGAGGCCACGGGGCAACAGGCTACAGAGGCCACGGGGCTCCAAGCTACAGAGGCCACGGGGCTCCAAGCTACAGAGACCACAGGGCTACAAGCGACAGAGACCACAGGGCTACAAGCTACAGAGACCACAGGGCTACAGGCTTCAGGAGACCCCAGGCTACAGGCTTCAGGAGGCCCCGGAATACAGGCTTCAGGAAGCCCCGGGCTACAGGCTTCAGGAGGCCCCGGGCTACAGGCTTCAGGAGGCCCCGGGCCACAGGCTTCAGGAGGCCCCGGGCCACAGGCTTCAGGAGGCCCCGGGCCACAGGCTTCAGGAGGCCCCGGGCCACAGGCTTCAGGAGGCCCCGGGCTACATGGTTCAAGAGACGCCGGGCTACATGGTTCAGGAGACGCCGGGCTACAAGGTTCAGGAGACGCCGGGCTACAAGACACCGGGCTACAAGGTTCAGGAGATGCCGGGCTACAAGGTTCAGGAGACGCTGCGCTACAAGGTTCAGGAGACGCCTGGCTACAGGCTTCAGGAAACGCCTGGCTACAGGCTTCAGAAGGTACCTGGCTACAGGCTTCAGAAGGTACCTGGCTACAGGCTTCAGAAGGCGCCTGGCTACAAGGTTCAGAAGGCGCCTGGCTACAAACTAAAGGAGGCCCTAGGCTACAGGCTACAGAAAACACCGGGCTACAGGCTACAGGAAACACCTGGCTACAGGCTTCGGAAGGCGCCTGGATACAGAAAACTAGCGGTGCTAAACTACAGGCTTCTGGGGAGCCCAGGGTACAGACTACCGACGGGACTGGGCTACAGGCTTCAGGAGGCGCCAGAGTACAGGCTTCAAAAGGCGCCTGGCTACAGGCTTCAGAAGGCGGCGGTCCCTCCTGGGTCACCACGTTGCAGGAAGGCGGCGGACCCCAACGGACGCCGGGCTGGCGTGCTCTGCACCCACGTCGGACGCCGGGCTGGCGTGCTCTGCACCCACGTCGGACGCCGGGCTGGCGTGTTCTGCACCCACCTCGGATGCCGGGCTGGCGTGTTCTGCACCAACGTCGGACGCCGGGCTGGTGTGTTCTGCACCCGCGTTGGACGCCGGGCAGGCGTGCTCTGCACTCGCGTCGGACGCCGGGCTGGCGTGCTCTGCACCCGCGTCGGACACTGGACTGGGAACTGGGTCCTTGGCTGTGGTCTAGGCAGGTTCAGAGTCCTTGGCTGTGGTCTGAGCAGGAACGGAGTCTTTTGGCTGTGATTGAGCAGGATCTGGGTCTTTGGCTGCGAGCTGAGCAGGATCTGGGTCTTTGGCTGCGAGCTGAGCAGGAAACTCCCTATCCCCATAAAAGAAATCCCACAACTGGTTTTCATGGATCCGGGGTGCTTTAGCTGGACTCTCCCGAGTAGCGGCAGCAACTGTATCCAGCTGACTCACCAGGGGAACAGAGGTGACGTCAGCTCCAGTTGGCGCGTCAGCAGCGGCAGAGTCTGGCTGGGCATGGAGAGGGGTCCTGTGCCGGTGGACTCGGCTTCTGCGCCGGGAGGGAACGGGCGGCGGGGTTGAGGTTTCCACCGACGATGAGGCAACGGAAGCGGAGGCAGAGACTACGGCGGGCTTAGCAGCAGCAGCGGTCAGATCAGCAGATGTAGTAGGAGCAACTGACGTGGAGGAGACAGAGGCAGCAGCACTGGGAGCAGCAGCTAAAAGCTTCACCCGAGGAGCCAGCTGAGTGTCATAGAGGTGGTGACAGAGACGACAGGAAACGAGACGGCTTCTGCTCTGGCTTGCTGGGGCAGTCGCAACGCCGTCGGACTGACTCACCAGGGATGTGGAGGTGACGTCAGCTCCAGGCGGAGGGATTGCATCAGTGCTAACCAGCTTAGCCTCAGGTTGAGCAGTGGCCGTGTTCCGGCATTGACGAGCCTGGCGTCTGCGTCGAGAGGAGCCGGGCGGTGAGAGAGTTGCTGCAGCTGACGATGAGGAAGTAGGAACAGCATCGGCAGGAGCAGTAGCAGCGGCAGGAGTGAGATGAACTGAGTCTGGATCCCTGGCGGGAGCTGAGGCGGACTCGGCAGCGGCAACGGTGCAAGCGGCAGAGGTGGAGGAGGCAGCAGCGGCGGAGAACAAAGGTCTGGGAGGAGGCGTCCTGCTGAGGAGTTGAGCAACGGCAGCCTTGTTGTTCCACTCGAGCTCCTCCATCAGCCCCGTCTCTTCGAAAAGAGGAAGGAGCTCGGCTTGACTTGTCCACAGCTTGCGGATCTGAGCGACCGCGCCTACCCGCCTCCAAGGTGGACTGAGCGAGGCAAGGATCTCCAAACAACCCCATGACTGGGCTAAGAGTTGCTCCGCTGCGCTGTTGCTCGAGAGCAGAGCAACATTCCTCTCGCCAGCTCCTGCATGGAGACTCTGTGTGGGGTTTGGGTTCACGTGGGCGGTTTGTTCTGTCATGTTTTGTTATTGAACCCGAACACAACCACAACAGAGTAAAGTTTTAACAGTTTATTGAAGTTTGTGGATCGTGGAAGGAACCAAGAGTTTGTGCTGAGCTGAAGCAGGAGGATGGTGAAGGCAGGAACTGGAAAGCGGGACGGAGCCAGGGCACGGAGGCCGCAGAACCAGAAGCACAGCAGAATGGAGACTTGGAACCGGCTTTGACCAGCAGCACGACAGAATGGAGACTTGGAACCAGGTTGGACTCACAGTACGACAGAATGGAGACTTGGAACCAGACTACAGCAGGCTGGCGGAGAATGGAGGAACTTCGGACTGGACGAGACTGGATGAGGTGAGCAGCAGTAACAAAGGTAAACAGGAAAACAGAACGAACCGACGAGGAATGACAGAATGCAGTGAGCTTAAATAGTGAGGCTGACAGGTGTGCTGAATACTGGCTAATTAGTAGCTGACAGGTGTGGAGGATTACTGAACCGGAGACTGGAGCTGTATGGAAGGTGGAAAGTGTCTGAGTATGTGCATGGTGCAGCAGACAGGCTGCATCATGACAGCATGATAACAAATAAACCAAACAAGCGTGTTCACACAAAGGCTTTTATTAAGCAGTGCAAACAAGCTCCAGTTCCAGACTAGTCTAGACAGGTGGTAGGCGGACCTCTGTATGGCCTAGATAAAATCACCCTGCAGGTATCACTCCGTCCCTGAAGGCTGGGAACTTCTTCTAATAGAGGTTGGTGTTTCTTCTGCTTTCTGATGATGCAGGAAAGACAAGTAGATTTATTTTACATGAAGTCTATGATTATAGTGATTAAATCTATCATTTTTAATTTAAATTTTGGATTCAAGCAACTAAGCTTCAGTACTGTTTTTTCATTTATTACGGTTATTATTCTTCATACTGAACCCTACATACTTCATACTAGATTTAGGTTTAGTTAATTATGACAGTCACAAGAGAATGAAACAGTGAAGATTAATGTTTATTCTGTCTTATTCTTCTGGGTTTTGCAGAACTTCTTGAGTCTGAATCAGGAACAGTGGAGCTGACCAATCAGAGAGGAGCAGTGGTGAATTTAAACCTATATATAGGATGTTTAACGTATCTATATTTTTAAAGTTTTCTAAGCTCCAACAGCAGACAGCTGTTAGATGTGTGATTATAACTATTAAAGAGCTTAAATACTTTGTTAATATGTTGAGCCCCTTTTATAACTTGTTCTTCTTTTCTGTCTCATTTGTTTGTTTTGTCAGATGAGGTGAGATATTTATATATGTCCATGCAGAAATTACATGACAGGAGGCCTGCAGCATTATTTAACAATATTCATCATTATGATCAATGATATAAATGGATTTCACATGACTTGTGGTGTGTAATTAATGGATTAATGATAATTATTATTCTAGTTTGAAGAGACCCACAGATCTGTTGGAGCTATTTGTGAATAAAGGGAAGTAAGCAGTGAAGGAGCTGCAACAGTAGAGAGTCAAAAGGAATGAGAAATAATGGCTGTAATGCATAAATAACCTGACTTGATGAGGATTGAATGTAACCTGGAACAATCAGTGCAGTTGTTGTATGTTGAGGTATTTGTAACATTACTGCAGATGTGTGCTTGATGGTTCTTAGCAGATCCAGGTAAAGAAAAAAAATGTAGAAATGAGTTCATTAACAGGGAGGGTTACTCAAATAATCTCATGACCAGTTGTAGACGGAAACTAAAAGGAGGATGAGGAATCAAGAAGAACTTAGAGTTTGTTTCTCACAGAAATCTTCAAGTGAAGATCCAGGACAGATGAGAAGATCTGGAGCTCTGACTGAAGGTTCAACCTGGGAGGCTGAAGATCTGAGGCCTCAACCTGTTTATCTTCTACCAAGAAGCTGTTGTTACTCAGGGAACTGAAAGGAGGAAAGCTCTTCATACTAAAACAGTATGAAGAGCTTTCAGGCCAGGACTTGTTGTGATTTAATAACAACAACCAATCACATGGAACCACACAAACTGGTTTTACATGATGCAAACTAGGGAGCAGATCTGTTGACGGTTAAACAGTCAGTCGCTGTTCACTGAGTTTTATATTTCAGCTAACCCTGAGGTAGCTGCAGTTAGGTCCAAAATGATCCATACAGCAGATTTAGGTTTAAAGTAATATGTCAACTCTGCCAACATGTTTTTGCTGGTTATAAACTAAACATTTCAGAGCGAACTGAGAGAATCCTGACATGCTGGTGAAGATTCTCAGTCATCCAGGTCATGGTCATTCCAAAAAAGTAAAAAACAAGAATCCTGACATGAATCTGGTAAAAACATTTGTAGATGAAGTGCAAGGTTCAAGTGATGATGAGAAGGGGGTTGTGAATAATTATGGGCCTGACTGTATTTATTATAAATATAACTCAGACCATGAACTCTAAGTGGTATCTAGAGCCAGTTTACATGGTTTGATATCAGTAACTTCCTGCTTGCTGTTTTAGATTTAATTTCCTGATGTAAATCAGCGTCAGTCTGACGTTGAGAAAATGCTTCAGATTAAACCTGCTGATGATGGATTTGAAACAGGTAAAGAACACCGTCTTAACTCAGAGGAAATAAACTAATTTATATTTCTGGAGTTCAGACTCGTTTCTCTAGAAGTCACGTGATTTACAGGAACAGCAGCACCGACGCATGCGCACTGGCCTCTGATATCTGGGCGTCTCTGGGCGTCTCTCAACTACAAATACTTAGTTTGTCTAACCCTGAGAGATGTCTAACAGAGTTTAATAAGTTAAGCTCTGTTCCTCAGAGGATTTTATTAAACTTAGGGTTAAACTGGTCAAACTGCTGAATGAGGAAATGTCTGCTGTTCTAACTGCGTCACTAGTGTTGGCTCTGCTTGGTTTCATCTTCATGTTTGTTACTGCAGGTGAGTTTGATCTTAGATTATAACAAAGTATGACGTTTTTTCATGTGACATCGCGTGATTTAAAGTATCCTGTTTTGTAAAAATGTTTTAATTCTTGCTTGTGTTTCGTCAAGCCATGTTCCCCCGTCACATTAGGTTCCTCCCTGCGTCCCCACACAGACAAACAGGTTGTTTAACCTGTTGATGGGCCATCATGTATTTGTCATTTTCAGCATTAAAAAACATTACTAAATATAAAACAGTTTATTTGAATGCTGCAAATAATTGTAGTGTTTAAATTATTTGATTTTAGGGTATTAGGCGCATGATTAAAAGTGCTTAATGCTTTCAACTTAATCTAAGGCCTATAATATTAGGAGTGAGATCATTCTTAATGCACCCTAATTAGACTGCCATTTATTTTTTTCTTTTCATCAGTGTAAAAGTTTGTACACATAGTTGCTACTCTTTCCAATATATTGGGCTTATGACCATGGTCATGTAACAATTAGAACCCTCCTTTGATCATCAGTTCACTTCCTCCAAAACTCTGCTGCTGCAAGGTTCACCGATAATGATCTGGCATTGGTAAGCTGGTCTCTCAATTGGTAAGCTGGTCTCTCAATACTATTGATACATTTTTTTCGACGGGTAGGCAACGGAAGGGGGACCCGTTCGGTCCTGATTTGACTTATTTTGTGAGATACACCCTAAATTCCTGGAGGAAAACGGTGTGTCTTTCGACCTTGTCATTCCTGGACGTTTGAAATTTTCACATTGGATTAAGGATACTGGGATCTCTACTTATTGGTTTTTGTGGATTTTTTAAGTATCGGCAAATACAGCGGATGTCGGAGCCATTTGGCCTTGATCAGGCTGCCGGCTGCATGACGCGCTCACTCTGGCTGTGAACGGACAAACCTGGCAGGTGAATGGAGCGAAGCCGAAAAGCTGCCTGTGTTGGAACGCAGACTGACTTTGGTGGTTGAACTCAAGGGGAGATGGGATAAAATCTGGAAGTGAAGCGCGAAAAAGCCCAATAATTTGGAAAATTGGATTTATGTGGAGCCAGCAAAAGACTTAAAAGCTGACAGGAAAGGCAGTGCAGCTTGTCTCATAACAAATAACATATTTGGATTCCCTCCCTATCTACTCCTGGATTGTTATGACGGAGTGCCCAGAAAAGCCCCCGGCTACCCCCCTCCCCCGCTGACACCTGTGGATTCTTCTCTGAACTGTGGGCCGGCTGATAACATCAAGGACAATGGCCTCTGGAGAGTGTTCACGGAGAAAAACACTTTCGCCCAAACACACACGCATAACTGATACTCATAAAACTGATGAATTACGCACACGCGACAGGTCTCAAATGTTTACCTTCTGCATACATGTTGTCTTGTGTTAAATTGTGCTTTTCATGCTATGAGGGTTTTTTTGTGTCGGTTGTTTGTCTCTTTACTGGTGAGAGCATAAACAGGCAAACATCTGTCTCTTTTTTTCTCCCTCCCCTTTTTCCCCCATGTTGTTGCTCTTTTTTCGAGAGTTCAAGGGCAGCGCCTGGGGACCCCGCGTAAAGCGGGGTCTGGGGCAGTTTGGGGAATGCACCACGGCTGCGCTTTTTAGCAGCGGCCGAACTGGCTGTGTTCCTGGCAACGCAAGGCCTCAGTCAATCGTCCCCCCAAAATGTTTGTTAAGTGTATGTGATGGACGGTTGTACTGGAACTGAAATTTCGATTGTAATGCAAATTGCAGTTGACTAATAAAATTGATTGATTGATTGATTGATTGATTGATTGATTGATTGATTGATTGATTGATTGATTGATTGATTGCAGAAGAAGCTCCTCTGTGGTTCTTTAGGAGAAAGTCCTTCTCAAAGAAACTCACCTGTTTGCCATTTTCTTTAGAGCAACAATATTTAACTTTTAACCACTAGGGGACCTAGACCTGAAAGTTTTTAGGGGTTGCACCCATAGACATTATATACGTAGACGCGTCGTTGGGCGGGTTCTGCCTATGCTGCGATACGTCAGAGCGTCCGCCATGTTGAATGTGGCAAATCTGCAGTTAAACTCAGACACTTAAACAATATCAGAGGGACTTTAATCCCAGAATATACTTTATATTTTTTTTTGTAATATTACGAGTTTATTTTCATATCCCTTTGGCTTCATTTTCCTGACTTTATCCTCCTGAAGAATAAAATAATTATAACAATCTAACCTGGCCCTATTACTCCAGGACTAAGATAGTTCTGCACACTGTGACTATTCTGGAAATGTTCCCCCTTAATTGTCATAATATGACGTTTTTCCCATAATGTTACCACTTTTGTCTTTTTTTTTACTTTATTCTCCTATGATTTTTTCCCATATTAGATATTTTATCACTTTAATACTCCCCCAAAACGTTTGTTCCTAATCTGTGACTATACCTATGACATATTTATGAAATAATGAAGACCACAATGTTTAGATTTAACCAATTGACTTTTATAATCACAACACATATATATATTCCTCTCTCTCTTTCTCTGCTCTCTCATATATATATATATATATATATATATATATATATATATATATATATATATATATATATATAAATATATAAATAAAACATATAATATAATATAATACAATATATAATTGTCAGGGTTCAATTTTGATTCGGGTATTATTTACTATTTTTCAGTTCTTCCTCCTGTCTGGGTTTAGTTAGGTTCTGGTTTTGTTATGGTTAGTTCAGTTTCCTCCTACCACTCCCATTTTCTAATCAACCAGTCAGTCTCTTTCCACCTGTTAGTTCCCCTATTTAAACCTCCCTCTGTGCTTATTTCTTCGCTGGCCCATCGTCGTTCAACACCCACCCTATGCCTGTCTGTTTTTGTCTCCTGCATAACTGGTACCCTGCCACCTCTGCTTCTTCTCAAAGTTAGTCCTGCTAGCTGCCTCTGAGAGGCTGTGAACTCTGCTACCCGTCTCTGAGAAGTTATGAACTCTCGAACCTGCCAATCAGCTCCTGCATCCTTCACCTCTGCCTCGTTCTTCACCTCATTCTCTTCCCTCACGCCCCGGCGGGTTTTTCCCCCTGACGTTTCCGTACGCCTGTTCTTTCCCCTGGCGATCCGCACGTTAGTTGTGCTCCAGCGTATCTGTACGTCTGTTGAGCCCTAGCGTTGGTGCATGCCTGTCTTGTCCCTCTGACGTTTCCGTACGCCTGTTCTTCCCTCTGACATTGTCGTACGCCTTTTCTTCCCTCTGGCGTTGTCGCACGCCTATCTCGCCTGTTTGGTCTTGTGGCGTTGGTCGCCAATCTTGCCTGTTTTGCCCCGTGGCGTTGTTCGCCAATCTTGCCTGTTTGCCATAGTTATTCGGCTAGCATCTGTTGGATGCTCTTTGTTTTGGTTCACCCTGGTTTGATCAGTTTTGGTCTTGTTTCTTTGCTAGTCCGTCGTCATTCAACACCCACCCTATGCCTGTCTGTTTTTGTCTTATGCATAACTGGTACCCTGCCACCTCTGCTTCTTCTCAAGGTTAGTCCTGCTACCCGTCTCTGAGAAGCTGTGGAATCTGGTAGTTGTCTCTGTGAAGCTATGAACCCTCACACCTGCCAGTCAGCTCTTGCATCCTTCACCTCTGCCTGGTAACAGACTCTGGTTCCAATTGCCATCATCATCCACTTCGTTTAATAAACTCTTAAACTCAGCTCTGTGTGTGCGTGCTGTATCCGGGTTCATCCACGACAAAATTGTGACAATAATATATATAATAATGTATATAATATTATATATATAATAATATGTATATACTAATATAATAATATATATATATATATTAGTGCTTTCAGTTAAACGCGTTATTAACAGCGTTAACGCAAACCCATTTTAACGCCGACAATTTTTTTTCGCCGTTAATCGCGCGCGTTAAAACACACACACTGTTCCCTAATGTTTTTTCCCCCGCCGCGCTCTCCGGACTGTGTTTCTTTTACCCTCGGCGCTTTCCGTAGTTTCAAGAGTGCTAGAAAACTGTAGCAAAACACACCCGCCCCGAAGGGTTTCTTTTACCCTCGGACACATGCGACTTTGGGCTTCTTTTTTCTAAAAGCGCTTCTAAATTTCATGAGTCACGGGTTGCGTTTTTTTGGCCAGGTTTCTGAAAGTGAAATCGCTTATTTGGGCTCTAAAATAAGTGACGAAACAGCGGTTATTATGAGACCTGCCTGCACTACATTTGAGTGTATTCAGCTGAACTATCCCTCCGCCATAGGAGCCGACGGTAGTAAAGGCAGACAGAGCAACTCTGCACGTATTTTCTGCAGTTTACGGTGCAATAACCGGTGATAACTGCTGAAAGTAGATTACATGGTGCAGATCACCATTTTAAGCAGACATTGGTTCTGAAGATGAGCTTTTACACGTTGATAAAATTGCAGAAACCCAACCCATAAACCGTACTTTAATGCTTATTAATTTGTTTTCTCTGTATTTGACAAACTAAGGCTGAATCACGTTGCCAAACGAAGGACCTGGAGTTACTAAACAGTTGCTAAACAGTCTCATTCAGGGTACTAAGCTCCTGCCCAGTTGCAAGCAAAGTGTAAGACTGGAATGACCTGTATGGTTGTTGGTGTGAAAGCTCAGAATTAGATGTGTGAGAGAGAGAGAGTGAAGAAATGAACAAAACTTAAGACTTTATTGAAATGTACAATTTTTATTAATTTATATGTTTATGCATAATACCATGTCTAGCTTTGTTTAAGAGGCAAAAAATAAATATCGGCATGAAAACAGGTATTTATTTACACATTTGTTTACACACTGTGTAAACATCAGGGCGTCATGATTAGTCATTTAGCCATTATAGTCCAGAGTTTAACATTTGGCACCAGGATGTTTTCATTCCAATTCTGAAAAGTGCTTAAAAAATAACATAAAAATACGTTTTGTACAAGCATGTATTTTATTAGTGTAATTTATTGCAAAATTGCACATTAAAATGCCCAAACAGGCTATTACACTTTCAGAAATAAAAGGATAAAATATGCGATTAATTGCGATTAATCTCGAGTTAACTATCGACATTATGCGATTAATCGCGATTAAAATTTTTAATCGTTTGACAGCACTAATATATATATATATATATATATATATATTTAATCTGGGCATATACTTTAAGAAGTAGATGAAATCTAAAATTCTCCACCTTTTTTAGGAGTAAATTGATTATTGTGCCACAATGGTCTGGACAGTGACAAATCTATAGACTGAAGATAGTTATGTATCGTTAAATATAAAAATTATACTTACCCAGAACGGGGGTGAACTTGTACAATAATAATTTTAAGCTGATGTTCTTTTGGCTGCCATAAAATACCATTTTAAATTTGGAAGTTGAAGACCACCTCTTAAATCAGGTACATATAGTGGCTCAAAACAAAGTCTTGCTTTCCGATTATTCCAAATGAATTGACTAAAGAGTTTATTCAAGTCATGAAAAAAGATGATGGTAAATAAAGGGGGGAGGGGGTGACTGAAAGTAGCACAGGAATTTAGGCAAGATACACATTTTTATGTGTTTATGTCGGTTCACTACTGTGGTCAAGTTAGACGACACTTGGAAACAGGCGGTCAGGCCAGGCGACGTTAGCGGTCTCTGAAAGATTACATGGTACATTACAATCCAAATATTTCTGGGCCTAACTACATTCAGTCCCCCCAAGTGCAGCGACTCGGTGTAACTGCAGGTGGGATCTCTAAGTCAGAATCAGAACAGAACCTGATGTTGATGTCTCATAATTATCTAAATCTCTGATATCTGTGAGCTGAAACTCACAGATATTGATTGATCAGAGATTCTCTGATCAATCAGCCAGAGATGGAAGCAGAGACCAGAAACACCCAGATCTGGCTGAAACCAGTTCTACCCCCCCCCCCCCCCCCCCCCACCACCACCACCACCACCACACACACACACACACACACACACACACCAGGCAAAGCATCAGTTGTTTATTTTAAATGCCTTGATGTCCAGTGTTTATGTTTCTAATGCAGGATCAGACATTAAATTATTCTTATAGTGAATGTTCAGAGTTCCTCTCTAACTTCTGCTCTGTGTTGTTTTCTCTCCTGCAGGTCAGAGAATCATCACAGCAGAACCAGGAAACAACGTCACTCTGACATGTAGAGCAGCTGAGAACAAAGATGTTAAAGTTGTAGAGTGGAGCAGAACTGATCTGGAGTCAGATCATTATGTACTTCTGTACAAGGATAAGAAGTTTGATCCAGAGATCCAGCCTCCATCCTTTATTAACCGGGTGGATCTGCTGGACGTGAAGAATAGAGACGTGTCTTTGGTTCTGAAGAACGTGACGACTGATGATACAGGAACATATGAGTGTCGAGTCGTTCAGAGAGGAAATAATCGCAGGAAGAGATTTCTACTGGGTGGTGACCCCATCTGCATCTTTAACCTGAGAGTTGAAGCAGGTGAGTCTGTCTGTGGATCAGAAGCTCCTGCAGCTTCCTGGTTGTTGATGGAAGAGAGAAACAGATCAGATGTTAGATGATGGAGATGGACAGAAAGACTTCAATGAATCCTGGTTTTCATTTCTGACAGAACCATCCTAGAACTGAACAATTTGACAGTTTTCTTCCAGAAAGTCCAACAGAAATGTAGAACGTCATCCAGCTGCTTTGATTTAGTTCAAGAAGCATCAGATGCTGCTTTGCTGCTGCTGCTGCTAAAATCATCTATTATTACAGTTCTACTGATGTGCTCTAAGACATTTATTTATTATTGAAGACATAGAAACAAATGTGGAGAATCAGAAGATAAATGAGGGCTGGCAGTGACTCTGTTTAAAATCAGTCTCCATGTCATTCCAGTCATTTACCAATCAGCTGATTTCAGGTAAAGATGCTGAAATCAATGCAGAATAAAGTCTATTTCAGTCCCCAGTAGTCAGACATCAGATATGTAGAGCAGCATCATGTGATCTGCTCCTGGCCAGCACCAAGATGGACTCCTGGCTTTCAGAGAACAGCTTCTGGATCAGAGGATTGTTGCTGTTCTGGAGCAGAACAGCAACAATCCTCCAGAACTTTCCTCAGGATCCTGTTAAAGGTGGAGAAAGATTTCTACCATCAAGCTGTTTAGTCACTTTAAGCAACATGCAAGCTGCAGAGCTGCACTACAAGGTCACCTTCAAGAACTGCTGCTATGGTCTGCTGCTGTCTACAACATTTAATCTAGTGGACCTTCAGAGGAGGGAGCGTAATAGAAAGGTGGAGGAAACAGAGCTGGAGATGCTGATGAGACTCTGGAGGAAGCAGCTGCTCTGAGATCAGAGATCAGTAGATGATGTGGGACAGCAGCTTCTCTATCGTCTCCTAGCCGAAAGATCAGACTAACTCCTGATTCTCTTCTGCAGGGAACCAGGATGGAGGAAACAAGGACGGACAAAAGGAGGATGGAGGGAGCTGTACTGGCTGGATAGTTGGTTTTATAGTTTTAGCCATTGCCTCCATTCTTCTTGCTGCTGTTGGAGTCGTCTTACTCCGTCAAAGGCAGAGATATTCTTCACCAAGATCTGACTGACCTCCAGCATCAGAAGATGAAGCTCTGCAAGATAAACCAGGACTTTAATAGTCTCATCATTCCTACCTACCATAGAGATGCTGTGGTCTCCTAGTTGGACTTGCTTTGGTTTCATTTGCAGTAAATTTTCTGCTCTATCGACATCAGGGATGTTTGCATCAGGAACAGAAAACTTCTTCTGCAGCTGGAGTAGAACTTGAACCTATGAATCCTGAAAACCTGTCCTCCAGCTGAAGAGAGAACATCAAGGCATCATTTCCACCTGAAGAAACCTTCAGCTCTGTGATACGTAATCATCCCTAAAACCTTTCAGACGCTTTCAACAAGCTGACTGGTGGATAAATAACAGTGTTTGGTCTGAATGGAAAATGTCTGTCAGTTTATTCATTTATTTTATTTTATTAGATTTTGTGTAGTTTGTTCACTAGTTTCCATCCCCCACTACAAAAACAGGATCTCTCTACTGACACAAAAAGCATTAAAACTTTTTGGACATATAAAAGAACACTACAGCTTGTGCCTTTGGGTGATTAAAATGTGAGATTTTATGGTTTCCACAGTTACATTTGGCAACTTTCATATTTTTGTTTATTTTGTGTGAATCAAAGAATTAAACTCCTAAATGTGTTTAATAAGGATTTAAAGTTTTTATTTTGAGCTTCTTTATATTATTTACCTCTTTTCTCAACATAATGTGCACGCTTTATTCAGTGTTCATGTACCTCAGAATTTATCTAGTTTTGATTATTTTGGGCTCTTTCATTATTTAAGTCTTTTATTGTGAAAAACAGAAATAAATATTCGGTAAACTTCTGGGAGAAAAATAAACATTGAAAACTTTTTTACAATTTAGAATTAAATTCAAAGCGATTATTGACTAAGCATTTATTACAGATCAGGAATAAAATCAAAACAGGGAATTATGTTACACTTAATGCTTGAAAACATTCCAAACTGATATTTATTTTAATTTATTACAGCCTTCTTGGTATAACACTTATCTTATTTGCTGTGCAGATTGGCTAAAAACAGGAACAAAACTGCAAAGCCATGTTGTGTCACCCTGTTTGCTGCTGGGACAGAAACAGAGAAAATGAAAACTGGTTCCTGTCAGACAAAAGCTAAAGTGTGCAGGCTGGTGATTGTGATGGCCAGTCCTGCAGCCACACAGTCGGTAACCCCACAAACAACCACTTTTTAGTTTCCCTATAATTATTGTTTGTATTGAATCTGTCCTCACTGTTGCTTTTATCACCTGGATTGTCAGTCTATCAGCTGGAAACAAGAACAGGATAAAGCACATTTTTAAAATTGCTGGCAACATTATAAGATTTAGAAGAAACAGTTTTTAAAGGAGTTCTACAAAAGGCAGAACACATAATTCATTCTTCACATCACCCCCTCCATAGTGAATTCAAGCTATTACCATCAGGGAGGAGGTTCAGACATCCTAAATTAAGAACAAAGATGGAAAAACTCTTTTAGCCAGGTCATTATTCAGATAAATCTTAATGGTTATCAGGCTTGGTTTGTTGTTCAGCCTGTTTTAATTGATAATTGTACATGGAAGCTTATTGATTTTGTTGTGGCTAAATTAATTGTGTGTGTGGTTTTATCTGTGTCTTCTTGTCCCACCTAGCTGTAAGGAGAATTTCCCTAAAGGGACACAATAAATGATACTTGGCTTTAAAGAAGAAAATTTGTGACACCAAGTTTCCTCTGTGGACCAAAGTGGATATTGCATGTTTTTCAGTGACACTGGGTGACTCGCATCATACAGTTTATAGCAATTCACATAAGAGTCACCTTATCTCCATTTAAAGCTGCAGCTCCTATTAACTTTGTATTATTAATTAATTTTACTCATTTTGATTAAAACTTTAAAGGGTGCCAACATTTACTGACCTTGGTGAGTCTTGCAGCACAGCAGGGATGTCATAACTGGGGAAAAGATAAGTTATAATTATAGTTTCAGGTTTGATTTTCACAAAGAAATCAGACCCATAAACAGAGTATCTGCATGTAGATCTTCACCAACAGCTTCCTGTTTATTTCACACCAAAGACAGACACATTATCTGCTTTTAAACTTTTGGCTGTTATGAAACAATAACCCTGACTTATAAAAATATATTTTACTTAGCCAGCAGACACAATAAGGATGTTTTCATCGTCATCTTGAAACAATCCTTTCAACCTGCAATGAATTGATTTCCTCTGTAATGAGCCTCTAACCATTGTCTGTAAACACGCCTGCTGTGGTTTCCTCTGTCTGCCACCTAAGCAACATCCCTGTCTGTCTACCTTCACATGGGGTACATGCAGCAGAGAGATTTTAACATAAAAGGATTAATACAATACCAATAGGTGCTTTACCTAGAAAGACGCATACACTGATTAGAAAGTGATTAGTGGATTTGTGTGTCCATCATGGTCAGCAGGCCAGAGTTAATCCAGGACCAGCACATGAACACATGGACTGAAGGTTGCAAAACTCAGACTGTGTGCGTGAGAGTTGGGTAGCTATGAGGAAGTGGCTCAGTTCTGCTTGAGCAGGTCTCTGCTCTTTCTCTTCCTTTAACAAAACAAAGGAAATGTTAAGACAGCCTCAGCTGTTCTGATGAACACGGAGTTTGACCAACATCAGCTGGCGCCTCAGTTCAGACCAGAACCGGACTGATCTGCAGGAACCATTAACTTTCTGGACCAACTTTACATGAAAGTGGAGGACCAGCAGCTTCTGACTGATGCTCAGCTGCTGCAGGTCTGTCTGGGTGATAAACAGCAAGGGACGCTCTAACATGGTCTGTCTCAGAACACTTTTTAAGCTTTGGGCTTCATCCCGATGTCCTCAATTATGGCTCTTAGCTCCTGTTCCTTGAACTATGATGAGGTCAACAGTCAGAACTCTGCTGTGGCGAGGAAACGAGCTTCGGACTGTTGTGGCACACATGGACGATTCTAGTCAAATCCGGACCTAAACTATAAACCACAAATTGTGCGTTCTCTTCTCTCCTGACATTTTCTTTCACTTCAGTGAGATGAACACACAGAAACTAACAGGTGACACTCAAAAAGAGCCCACAAGTAGCTCATGTCTCCTACAGCGAACTTTCCATTATCTTCTTTGTCATTTTTGTCCACATGGAAACTTTCTGAAAACGATTCAACATCTACCCTGGAGTCTTTCTCAATTCTGGTGACTAGATGGTGGAGATTTCATGAGCCACCGTTATACATAATGCTATGTAAGTAATGTAGCATTCTCTGCAAACCTCAAGTCAATTTAATTAATGCTCAGGTGAGAATAAATAAAAAAAAACGTATTGCTTGAAAAAAACTGATTCTGAGGAAACGCTGATAGGATTGTATGTGTCAAATCCTCCATGCTGACCTGGGAGAAACTTTAAACACCATCAACCTGGAGGATGAAACTAACTTCTAGCTGATGGTGTTTCCGTGCTGCAGTCAGAGATTTCTGACAGTTTTAACTGGTTTACTAAAACCAGTACAAAGTTTAAAAATGCTCAGATTCAACCAGCTCTATTTTAGGAAACTACAGGAACTCAATGCCTTTATTTTAAGCTTTTTATGTGTGATTTTGTGCCTTTATCATCAGGTCACAAAGCAGAGTTGATACCCTGCATCTTAAATTTGCTAACCTGACTCTTCACTCGTCCATCTGGGATCCGTGACGCTATGCAGAGGGATTTCAACACCGTATAAACTGACGAGCCAATCAGGATTGCCGGGTGGGATTTTCATAAATGTGACGTTTCTGAGAAGCGACTGTTTGGAGTGACACAACAATCAGTCAGAATCAGAATCAGTAATACTTTAATAATCCCTGAGGGAAATTATTTTCATTACACGCTCCAGATATAAAAACTTCCTCACCAACAGACCTCAGTCAGTCCGGGTCGGACAGAACACCTCTGATGTCATCACCCTCAGCACGGGCTCCCCTCAGGGCAACAGCCTGATCCTGAACGTGGAGAAGATGAAGGAGATCATTGTTGACTTCAGGAAGAACCGGCCCCACCACGCTCCACTGCTCATCAACAGCTCAGCTGTGGAGGTGGTCAGCAGCACCAAGTTCCTGGGGGTGCACATCACGGACAACCTCATCTGGTCTGTGAACATCATGTCACTGGTGAAGAGTGCACAGAAATGACTGTACTTTCTGTGGAGGATGAGGAGAGCCCACCTGCCCCCGCCCATCCTCACGACCTTCTACAGAAGCACAATAGAGAGCATTCTGACCAGCTGTCTCTCCGTGTGGTGTGGAGGCTGCAGCGCCTCCAACTGGAAGAACGTGAGGAGAGTGGTGAGGACAGCAGAAGGGATCATCGGGGCTTCTCTTCCCTCCGTCAAGGACATTTCATCCCAGCGCTGTGTGTGTGAGCCCGTAACATCATCAGGGACCCCTCACACCCCCACCATGGATTGTTCTCCCTGCTGCCCTCTGGGAAGAGGTTCCGCACCATCCGCTTCATGTCCACCAGGTTCTGCAACAGCTTTTTCCCTGCTGCCATCAGAATTTTGAACTGTTGAACTATAAACTGGTCTCTGCACCACATTTACAACATTTGCACATTTGCATCACTGCATCTCTATCTGGCATTACCAATGCTGCCGAACCTTTAGTTTCCTTCTTAAAATATTCACAACTCAACGTAAATGCATTTTTGTGCAAATGCCTTCTTGCACCATTACTTTTGCACATAAAAACGGTTTGAACGTTCTCCTGCACACTGTGATTGCACACTGTTTTTTCTCCTGCATTGTTTACATTTTGATCACTGCTGCACTTTGTATTGTAATGTTGCCTTATTCCACCTGGAATCTCACTATACTCTTGTAAGCTGTATGCAAAGAAATTTTGTTCTGTATGTACTCTGTACATACAAAATGACAAAAAGGTTGTCTAAGTATATATATATATATATATATAGATAGATAGATAGATAGATAGATAGATAGATAGATAGATAGATAGATAGATAGATAGATATGGTGGGCGAACTGTAGTGGATCAGTGAAGGGCCTGACCATGGGCCTTAGCTGCTCCAGGACTAGCCTCTTGAAGGTCTTCATGATACGGGATGTCAGTGCCACCGGTCTGTAGTCCTAGGGGCCACCAGGACCCGGCTTCTTTGGCACAGGAACGAGGCAGGATGTCTTCCACAGCACGGGGACCTTCTGGAGGTGCAGGCTCAGGCTGAAGACTTGGCTAAGTGTTCCATACAGCTGGTAGACACAAGCTTTAAGCACCCTGGGAGATACACCATCAAGGTCTGAAGCTTTGCCGGAGTGGAGTATGGTCATCTGTCTTCTCACCAGGTCAGGATGAAGGACACTGTAGAAGTAACAGTTGGGGGAGGGATGAGGTCCTCAGGATGTGGTGGACATGAAAGCAGGAGGAGGAGTGGGGGAGGGTAGAGTGGTCGTTGTAGGGAAGCCAGCAGCAGAGACTTGTGGGGAATGAGCCGCAGTATCAAACCCATTAAAAAATATGTTCAGTTCATTGGCCCGGTCAACGCAGCCTTCCAAGCCCATGCCAGCAGTCTTCTAGAACCTGATGATAATTCTTATGTCACTGTTCAGGTATTGACCTGTTCTCGGCCTCCCCTGGTTCTTTTATCTGATAATGTGGTGTTTGCATTGTACACTTCTGTAGTAATAAAAATACTCTTCACACCATAACTATATGTTTTCTATATTTTCCATATTTAATCTAATGGGCAGAGGAATGTTTACAGACAGAACTATCCCAGACCCGGGGTTACCAGATGACCCAGTAGGTGAATCCTGAAATCCAGATGGGGGGCGTCACCACCACCATCCAATTTAGCTTGGTCCTGCTTCGGTCCCGACCCCCCCATCCCGGTTTGTGGTTCTGCTGCTGGTTCTGGTTCTGATGGTGAGATGATGTGTTCAGAGAAAGTCTGAAGGTGAGACAGGCTTCTGGATCTAAATGCACAACTTGTTCTGTGCAACTATTCACACATTTTAAACCCGTTCTGTTGGATTTTTACATGTTTTCCAGCTACAACCTGAACATCGCACCACGAGGCTGTTTGCACCAACCATGAGTAGCAGCAACACGTCTGTCACACCCAGCAGGTTAGAGCAATTCACACCTTTTATTCAGGCTACAGTTTTTTTTTCCTCACAGCAACACAGATGTTGCAGAGTAATAAAGAGATAAACCCAAAATGCTTTTAATAATTTAATTTACACAGTGCTCACAATCCTTACCTAATAAAGATTTCTCAAGAATGTCTAAAAATGTCTAAAACTGGAGTGGTTGAATAATGTTTCATAATCACAGACTAAAAGGCATTAACTACGTTCCACTAAATGTAAAATTACTAAATATGCCATAAAAAGTGTATTATTACATAAGAATAACGTAGAAACACATGACTATGTTTCCATACTGTTAATTAAAATAAATAAAGATGGTGGTTACTGCTGGCTGTGGGCTAAATCAACCCCACCCCTCTATCTCACACACACACACAACCACCCAGATAAACCACCACCACCACGCCTCCACATCCCTTGTCTCCCAGGGCCCCAGCCAATCAGCACTGATACCCTCAGAGCCTTGACCAAGATGTTTAACACAGTTCTTTACTAAGTAATTTTAGCTCTGCTCATCAGCCTCTGCATGGGACACATCTGTTGTACAGTTCCTCAATCATAAGCACTGGATCCTGTATTTTAAGAAGGCTGTGTTTTTAAAAATCGGGCTGCAAAGCGCTGTTTAAATGCTATTTATCTCTGCGTGTAGACAAATATGTCATGATCCTGTGGGTGTTTGTCTTTTGAGTTACTTGAGCTTTCTGGATCATACTTTCTTTAGTTATGTTTACTTCAGTGTTGTTTTTATTAGTTCTTACCTTTGTGGACCAGTTAGTAAATTTTAATTATTCAACAGGTTCTTGATTTTGTCTTATTTGGTTAGATTTCTTCCACTGTGTCCTCCCTGCCCTTCTCTGTCTATTACTATCACTCAGCTCTCTACCTTCGTCTCTCTCAGCTGTTGCCAACGTCTTCTCTTCTCACTCTCCCTGTGTATATAAGCTGCCTGGTCATCCCCTCTTATTTGCTGCAATTTTTATTTGATTTTATTAAAGCCTGTAAATATGTTGTCTCTGGATTTCTCTCTGCATTTTTGTTCTTCTTCAACCTCTACAACCACGAAAACAACAATAATAATCAACAAACAAGTCACTTAAGGAAATGTGTTTCTTCTAAAGTCTTGTGACATGAGTCCTGTTAATTCAATGCTTTCACTCCCTTCAGATAGTCATTAACAGAAGTTATTTAGTAGAGTTTTCACTGTTCCTAAGGATGACTTACTTTGGTTCTCTTCAGATGTTCTCTTTGGTGCAAACAGCTCAACTAGGTGATGATGTAACATCAAAAGGATGGAAAACAATCTTGTCTTGTTCTGGGTGTTTTGTGGAATCTCCTTCAGCTCACCATAAAATCCACAAAGCATCATTGTCTTCATCTGCAGGTGTGAGTTGATGATACATTTCTTGGGTGCCATTGCAATAGGACCCAATTTGAAACAGGGGAGGACTCCAATGAGGGAATTAGCAAAGTCAGCACCCTGTAACAAGGTAATTCAGGGACATCACTTAAAATTAGGCTGCACAATTAAAAAACAACATCCTGCTTTCATTTAAAGGACATAAAGTGGAGTGTGTCTCCTCTCTGCTCTAACTGCAGGTGGGAGTTGCAGCTGCAGGAATCCGTGAGACTGACTAAAGTGTTTGGGAAGTGGGAGGGGCTTACTGTAACACTTGCTGCTCCCTCAAGATCACAAAAGTCAGCAATAACAATCGCTTTTTGATTTATACAAAAAGTCACTAGAAGGGTCTAAATCTTCAAAGATTCAAAACAAGGACCACTAAATTGCATGGGCAGAAAAAAATAGCGGGTACAATCTTGTACAATCGGGGTGTTGCAAGTGATCTTAAAAAATTTAGTCTGCAGTGGACAGGATGTGTTAAACTAGTTTTTTCAGCTTTTACCCATTCAAATTAATAAATTGTGTACGCTAATGGCAGTTTTGGGAGTTTGCTGTTACAGAATTGTATAGAATTTCTTTATTGCTCCCCTGTGTAGGAGATTTAGTTTAGAGTACAGCCCATCAAAAGAAAGACAGACATGGGTAGATGGGACACTGTGGCTGCAGCTTTGCCAGGCGCCGCCCTGTTACAGAATGGAGAAAGGAATATATTAAAGCCGGGCGTACACTGTACGAGTTTTTGCCCTTTTCGGGCCGATTCTTCAGTCGTGCGAGCATTTTTTGGATCGGGCCGAATTTCAGCTTGATCGTGCGTCCTGCGTCGTGTAGTGTACAGGGGGTAACGAGGGACAATCAGCCTCTCACAACCATCTCCCGATCAGGAATGGGACGGTCGGTTGAAAATCAAACATGTTTCAAATTCAGTCGGCCCTCGTGAGCGATGGTGAGCGCATCCTGCTGTTGAAGCAGAGCTACGACCGTCTACGAGCCGATTTCCCCCAACCTCGCGCACGCGCAAACTAGTAGATTCTTCTTCGTCTTCTCAAACGGAAACATAGGAGCGGAGAGAAGCATGACGGGGGTACATGTGACATGGAG
This sequence comes from Fundulus heteroclitus, assembly GCF_011125445.2. NCBI lineage: Eukaryota > Metazoa > Chordata > Actinopteri > Cyprinodontiformes > Fundulidae > Fundulus > Fundulus heteroclitus. The sequence continues at coordinate 188,677 of NW_023396499.1, forward strand.
TCAAACTGCGGAGGAGCAACTCGCAGAATTTCCAAAGCGGCGTGTTTTGTTCTAGTAAGTTTCATATTTAACAGCGAGCTTCGACACTTCCGCCTTTTTCTTCTTCTTCTGTTTACGTTTGGCTTCCGGGTAGACGAGTCCGATTAGCGCCATCTCTCTAGGGGGCTGAGTCCGACGTGTGGTTTTCGAACGCACTGTGTGAGCAGTAAGATCGCATTAGAGCTTCGGGCCACACAGTGTAAGAACAGACATCGTGAGCAGTGAACTCTTAAACCCTGTGGTTTTGTCGTACAGTTTGAGCTGTATATGAGTACCACGCTTGAAAATATGGTAGAGTGTAGGCCCGGCATTAGGGTGGTTGATGACATTCTGAGCAATGTTTGAATTTCAGAATCCAATGCCAATCAGAAGCGGCCAAAAAGAAAAGAAGCAGAATCTCTCCAAACACCCAGTATACACAAAACTGTATTTAATGAATGGAGAACTTGTGATATTTCACTGTTTTTTTAAAGACAATATCAATAAATAACAAATCCTTGTTTGTCAGGAGAAGTTCTGTAAATACTGTTCAACTACATAAGGCACAAGACACAAGGTCTCCGTTCCTGGCCCCTCTACCCTAATCTGCAGATCAGTCTAAACTTGTGTTTGTGTGGTTTTCAGATTACTGGATCAATGTTTGCTTCTGTGCTGGTCTGTCTCTCTTGTTGTGTCTCTGCTCTGTCTTCTCTAACCCCCAGTCGGTCAAGGCAGATGACCGTTCATACTGAGCCCGGTTCGTAATGGGGAGTTTTTCTTCCCACTGTCGCTTCATGCTTGCTCGTTATGAGGGATTGCAGCAAAGCCATGTACAATGCAGACGACTCTCCCTGTGGCTCTACGCTTCTCCAGGAGTGAATGCTGCTTGTCGGGACTTTGATGCAATCAACTTGGTTCCCTTAGACAGGAAATTTCTGATGGAATTTTACTTTGGAGAGTGCCTTTAGATGACATGTTTCATGAATTGGCGCTATATAAATAAAATTGTCCTGTGGCCGAAAACACATTTGGTGTGAACGCACCATAAAACTTATTTTACAGTCCTCACTGAGATGTCTTCTAACCATCTACAACGCTATTATAAAAGTCCTTAAATCCTTCTCAGCACATCTGAAAGCCTTAATGCGTTGAGTTGTGATGTGTTTAAGAGAGGCCAATGAGGAAGAAAGCAGGAAACAGTAAATTAAGCAAATAAAAGTTACCCCAAAAGCTACAGCCGGGTTTGAGGCCTGGATACAAACAGGACAACAACATGTCTCTGTTGTCCCTCACAGGTCCAACAACCATGAAAGAAGGAACACTCAAAAGAGACCAATTAACCCATCAACCATGTTTTTTGGACTATAGGTAGAAGTTGGGATACCCAGAGAGAATCAATTCATGCGCACGGAGAACATGGAAACTCCTTAGAGAAAGATTCCAGAATTTCTGTTAGAATTGCTCAAATTAATTCTATATGCTAAACGTCAGTAGCAACAGTTAGCTTTGTTCAGTTACCATTAGCTAAGCTAACCCTAGCAACGGATCAAAATGTAAACAATGCAGGAGAAAAAACAGTGTGCAAAGAGGCTCTTGAAGCTTTGAACTTCAGTTTTCTGGAGCAGCAGAAAAATTGATTCCTCTTTCAGTAACTTTATCCTTTCTTCTGTTTTTGTCCACAGTTTCCGGGCATCTGTACTTCACTACTGTTCTGTACACCGAGAAGAAGAAAAGACTTTGATGTTTACTCCTGTAGTCAGACAGTAAAATGTTGTTGTCATGGTTTTCAGATGACGTGCCCACATGCAGATACGATCGGGAAGCCAAGCACAGTTTTAAGATGTTTATTTAGGAAGAGGCCGATAATAATGGACGGGAATACGGGCAACTCGGCAGGGTCAGAACGTCACGGCTGGTGAGACTGCAAAGAGAAGGAGAGCAATGACTTTGGGAATAGAACCAGGAGAACTACTAGAAGCTGCGCTGCTTACCATAAAGTTGGCCGGACCTAACCGGGAGGAAGTATTGCCGAGAGAACTCTGTGATCCTACCCCTGTTGGTGTTTTGCGAATAGAGGCTGAGGGTGGCTGATGTTACTGGTGAGGGATCCAGAGCGAGCTCCCACGGAGCTGGGTGACAGATGGATTGACCAGAGTGAAGGAAGAACCAGTAGAATCCGGGAGGGGGAATCTCAGGCCCCGCTGGGTAACATCCAGGGAGTATGAGGGGTGAGCCAGAGCAAAATCCAGCGAGAGAATTCTGGAGATCTGATTCTTCGGACAAGACGTCAAGACAGGTGAGTGCATCCAAGCACACAAAAACACGACTGGTTTAAGGCTCTGGCATCTTCCATCTGTCAGTGCTCTGCTTAAGAAGAAAGAGGAAGCCGCCTGCAACGAGCTGCAGGTGTGGGCCACGCCCCCTCAGCCAACTAGACACACCTGAGGAGCAGAGTAGAGCAGGAAAACACAGAGAACCCTGACAGTTGTTGTGAGTCAAATTAGCTTCACTGACAAAGGAAGAAACATAAATTTTCATCTATAGATTTGTGAAGCCCGACCACTGTTTTTTTACAATCTGGAATTATTATGAAGTTGTGCTTTCAGTTGGATTTCTTTTCCTTTTCTTCCCAATAAATTAATCCATATGCTAGAAAATTTTGCACTATAATTAAACGGTCAGACTTATAGGAGCACCCAACAAGCAAAAGCTTGAAAATAAAGTTTAACCCTTTATGCCAAGAGGGTTTTAGGAGCAATTTCTGCTTGAAATCACATATCTGATATAAACCAAGTACAGCTCCAAAGTTATAAATCTCTGTATTTTAATCAACAGAATTACAAATCTCTTTGTTGAATTTACAGTGCTTATTTTTATTCACTTCTCTGCCTATTTCTGTATTAGAAACAAAAGATTTTCATTTACTGTCATTCTAATGTAGAGCTTTCTTTATACCCTGTTATAGCAGTTTTGAGCAACCGATATAAATGCAGCCTCTTTGATGCCATTGTTACCTGTCTCCTTTTTACTGCTTAATTGACAACTTTTACTACAAAAGAATAAACTTGTTCAGCAACGAACACATCAATGCACTGGGAGAAGCTCATCCTGCTGGTGAATTTCATGAATTAGGGTTACAACTGGAATCGGTGCATTAACATATGGAGATAGAACCTTCTTAATTTACAAAACAAAACTAAATACAATTTCAATGTGACTTTTCATTTGACGGTACCACACCTGAGGGCACCACGTGAATCTGATCTATAAACACCGTGGGACTGTCTAGAGAGCAGCTTTCCATGCAGACTCAAGAGATCCCCGCACTAATGTTCTGATTGGATGAGAGAACTCCAGAACCAATCAGGATTTAATCATCAACACAGACATCTATCAGTCAGGATCGGTGCTGGTTCTAGATAAACGAGTTACTGGTAGGTGGTGGGAGGGGGGCACACACTCAGCCCGGCATCCTGAGCGGCCCTGATGGGAGGACTGAAGAGAGCCGGGCCTCTAGCACAGGTTGGACAACTATTCTCTGTGAAGGGGACATGTCGCTCCACTTATGAAAGCCGTCTGATTGGGCCCCCTCACATTTACAAAATATAGGCCCTTGTGCTGTTTATTTTGCCTCCCGAAAGAATCTATTCCAATTTGTTGATGGGAGAATACTAGTACATTTGAAACTCCACTCCGTGTATTCCCATTACCAACACTCTTGAAAGCAGCGGAGAACCTCTCACTGCATCACTTCTTCAAACATAAAAACTGAACTGCAGCTGAAATCAGAACACGGGACCATCTGTCCCACTGACATCTCACTGTCTAGCTTTTGCTTTCACATGACCTTAAAATCAGCTCTGAGCTAAGTTAAATGACTGCTCCACTAAACAAAGACACATTAAGGAGGATATTAATTTTGCTTTACCAGTATGGAGTACAGTTGTTTTCCCCCAATATCGTGTCTGTGCAGTTAGCTGCAGGTTGTCACCCGCAATCTTCCTTTTTGTTAATAGGAGACCTTTGATACCGGCGTTCAGGAGATAAACTCCACCCTCGCCGTTCGTCAGGGTTTTAGGGTGGGGTCGTGGACTAGAGGGTGTCATGGGAGTGGATTATCACTCCTGTCCCGTCCCACTTCCACAGAAAAAAATTGTGTCCCGTCCCTATCCTGGGCAAGAGTAAATAAATAATATATAATAAGCAAATAAAGTCCTGTCCCGTCCCACTCCTGGTAAAATTACTCCCGCTCCCTTTCAGATTGACTCCCGCTCCTGCACCACTCCCATTCTTGTTGTCTTCATTAAGTTTTCTGGCAATACATTGAACCTGAATTTCTATAAAGAGTCAGTTAAGTTCCTGTTTTTAGTTTTGTAATGACCAGTTAAAGTAAAAGCAATAAAAATAGATAAAAAATAAAAGTAACAAACAAGTAAAGAGACCATACCTGTCATGTTTTGTTATTGAACCCGAACACAACCACAGCAGAGTAAAGTTTTAACAGTTTATTGAAGTTTGTGGATAGTGGAGGAAGGAACCAAGAGTCTGTGCTGAGCTGAAGCAGTAGGATGGGGAAGGCAGGAACTGGCAAGCGGGACGGAGCCAGGGCACGGAGGTCGCAGAACCTGAAGCACAGCAGAATGGAGACTTGGAACCGGGTTTGACTCACAGCACGACAGAATGGAGACTTGGAACCAGGCTACAGCAGGCTGGCGGAGAATGGAGGAACTTCGAACTGGACGAGACTGGATGAGGTGAGCAGCAGAAACAAAGGTAAACAGGAAAACAGAACGAACCGACGAGGAATGACAGAATGCAGTGAGCTTAAATAGTGAGGCTGACAGGTGTGCTGAATACTGACTAATTAGTAGCTGACAAGTGTGGAGGATTACTGAACTGGAGACTGGAGCTGAATGTAAGGTGGAAAGTGTCCGAGTCTGTGCATGGTGCAGCAGACAGGCTGAATCATGACAGCACCCCCCCCCCCCTTAAGGCCGGCTCCCAGACGGCCAAACAAAAATAGACAACAAAAGAAAACGACCCACCCAGGGTGGGCGGAGGGAGGCACTGGATGGTGGGCTAGAGCCGCAGGACTAGAGGCTACAGAGGTCACAAGACTAGAGGCTACGGAGGTCGCAGGACTAGAGGCTACAGAGGTCACAGGACTAGAGGTTACAGAGGTCACAGGACTAGAGGCTACCGAGGCCACGGGGCTACAAGCTACAGAGACCACGGGGCTACAAGCTACAGAGACCACAGGGCTACAAGCTACAGAGACCACAGGGCTACAAGCTACCGAGACCACAGGGCTACAGGCTTCTGGAGACCCCGGGCTACAGGCTTCAGGAGACCCCGGGCTACAGGCTTCAGGAGGCGCCGGGCTACAGGCTTCAGGAGGCCCCGGGCTACAAGGTTCAGGAGACGCTGGGCTACAAGGTTCAGGAGACGCCGGGCTACAAGGTTCAGGAGACGCCTGGCTACAGGCTTCATGAAACGCCTGGCTACAGGCTACAGGAAACGCCTGGCTACAGGCTACAGGAAACGCCTGGCTACAGGCTTCATGAAACGCCTGGCTACAGGCTACAGGAAACGCCTGGCTACAGGCTACAGGAAACGCCTGGCTACAGGCTACAGGAAATGCCTGGCTACAGGCTACAGGAAACAGCGGATTCCCCAGGGTCCCAGCGTCTCTGATAGGCGGTGGACCCTCCTGGGTCCCCGCATCTTTGACGGGCGGTGGACCCGCCTGGGTCCCCGCATCTTTGACGGGCGAGGGACCCTCCTGGGTCACCGCGTTGCAGGAAGAGGGCGGACCCGCGTCCGACGCCGGGCTGGCGTGCTCTGCACCCACAACAGACGCCGGGCTGGCGTGCTCTGTATCCACGTCGGACGGCAGTGCCAGAACCCCTGATGTAGTTGGCGAAGCGGGAGCAGAATCTTCTGTGGCCGGCTGGCAAGAAACTGGGTCCTGGGCTGCAGGCTGGGCAGGAACAGAGTCATTTGCTGCGGGCTGGGCAGGAACAGAGTCATTTGCTGCGGGCTGGGCAGGAACAGAGTCTTTGGCAGCGGGCTGGGCAGGATCTGGGTCTTTGGCAGCGGGCTGAGCGGGATCTGGGTCTTTGGCCGCGGGCTGAGCGGGATCTGGGTCTTTGGCCGCGGGCTGAGCGGGATCTGGGTCTTTGGCTGCAAGCTGAGCGGGATCTGGGTCCTTGGCTGCGGGCTGAGCATGAACTGGGTCCTTGGCTGTGGGCTGAGCAGATTCAGAGTCTTTGGCTGTGGTCTGTCGATCGAGGAACAGGTCATCCCTGTCACCATAGAAAAAATCCTAAACCTGAGACTCGTGGACCCGAGGAGCTTCGGCCAGACTCTCCTGATCAACCATCACAGCAACCACACCCGTTTGAACCACCAAGGGAACTGAGGTGGCTTCGGTCCCAGTCAGAGTGACTGCGGCGGCTGCCTCAGGCAGGATCTCAGGGAGCGCTGTGGTGGAAATCCTATGCCGGGAAGCTCGCCGTCTGCGCTGGGAGTAGCTGGTGATGAGGAAATGGGAACAGGATCAGCAGGAGCTACAGCAGTGGCAGGAATCGTAGCAGCAACTGGAGCGAGATGAGCTGAGTCTGGATCCGTGGCGGTAGCTGAGGCGGACTCGACAGCAGCAACGGTGCAAGCGGCAGAAGTGGAGGAGGCAGCAGCGGCGGAGAACGAGGGTCTGGGAGGAGGCGTCCTGCCGAGGAGTTGAGCAACGGCAGCCTTGTTGTTCCACTCGAGCTCCTCCATCAGCCCTGTCTCTTCAAAAAGTGGTAGGAGCTCGACTTGACTTGTCCACATCTTGCGTATCTGAGCGACCGCGCCTACCCGCCTCCAAGGTGGACTGAGCGAGGCAAGGATCTCCAAACAACCCCGGGACTGGGCTAAAAGTTGCTCCGCTGCGCTGTTGCTCGAGAGCAGAGCAACATTCCTCTCGCCAGCTCCTCCATGGAGGCTCTGTGTAGGGTTCGGGTTCACATGGTCGGTTCGTTCTGTCATGTTTTGTTATTGAACCCGAACACAACCACAGCAAAGTAAAGTTTTAACAGTTTATTGAAGTTTGTGGATAGTGGAGGAAGGAACCAAGAGTCTGTGCTGAGCTGAAGCAGGAGGATGGTGAAGGCAGGAACTGGCAAGCGGGACGGAGCCAGGGCACGGAGGCCGCAGAACCAGCAGCACAGCAGAATGGAGACTTGGAACCGGGTTTGACTCACAGCACGACAGAATGGAGACTTGGAACCAGGCTACAGCAGGCTGGCGGAGAATGGAGGAACTTCGGACTGGACGAGACTGGACGAGACTGGATGAGATGAGCAGCAGAAACAAAAGAAAACAGGAAAACAGAACGAACCGACGAGGAATGACAGAATGCAGTGAGCTTAAATAGTGAGGCTGACAGGTGTGCTGCATGCTGGCTGATTAGTAGCTGACAGGTGTGGAGGATTACTGAACCGGAGACTGGAGCTCAATGTAAGGTGGCTGAATCATGACAATACCTATATTAGTTGAAAAAACACAATGTACAATGTTGCCTTTTACTAATTTATTAAGTAATTGTTTCGTATGAACAATGAAGTTACTTTTGTTTCAAATTGCTGGAACTAAAGGAAAATAATTGATAATTTGAACTTTATTGTGTCACTCTGGAGAGATTCAGTTCTGCATTTTAATCCATCCTCTTGGGGAGCAGTGGACTGCCACTCTGCGGCGCCTGGGGAGCAGTCTGGGGTTAAGGGTCTTGCTCAAGGACCCAGAGTGCAGGCTGTGGGAGTTGAACTTAGAACATCCGGGACCCGAGCGTCTGAACGCTCAGGCAATGCACTGTTTGCCCATCTTCTATCAGGGAAACGTTTCAGGAACATCAAATCCAAAACTAATATGCTGAGAAACAGCTGTCGCCCCCTGCTGAGAATACTGAGTCTGTACACTTTACAATATCACTGCTGGGAACTCATGTTTTTATAAACTCTTAGCTTATCAGGAATGTTTCATTGCACAGCTTCATGCACAGTTATGTATACTGAGGTTTAAGAGTATTGCACAGAATTTACTGTAGGCATGAAAGTATCTTGAAAGAATCTTTGAGTGACTAATTCATGCAACAAAATAAGTCACATTTTAAAAAGGACTGACTTTTTGAACTACAGGTCCTAGCAGACCCTAAAGACTGTTCTGCACGCTTGTTCCTTTCAGTGAGTGGTTGACCAGTGGAGCCAACTGACTGATTTAATCTCTCTGTGTGTTTATCTTTCACTTATTGTCACGAGATTTGAATCATGACACAAAGAATAAGAAATGTGGCCTAGTCAGAGCTGAGAGTTTGTATCCTAGGAATGCTGCAAATTCCCTGGTTTGAATCCCACTGGTACCTTGGTGCCTGTTATAACCCTAATAGAAACAAGATTTTCCATAGACCAAGGATTTGGATCAAGGTTTAAGATTTCAACCTCTTTTCTCATTTTCAGCTTCTGGTGCTGGAGGTGAGTCAGGCCTTGATGAAGAATTGATCTGCCTTCTACGGAGCAAGACAACTACAACAGCAGCAGCAGCAAGAAGAACCACAACAGCAAAACATGAGACAGTACAAGTCCAGTCTTCATGCCTCCATCCTTATTTCCTCCATCTACTTTCGATAATCTGCATGACTCCCACGAAAAAGGCCACTTGCCACCCCTTTTGCATCCTCTGGCAGCTGATGGCACACTCTGGTACTGCCTGGCATCCTTCCACTAGGTTCCGGGTTGTTGTTGTTTATTTATTGACTTTTATTTTCTGTATGTAACGATTAACATTTAACCGTTCATGCTCTATGATAAACAGTGTTTGTTGAATGTTTACTCATCTTTCTTTTAGCATGTTATACATACACACATACACGGTTTCCATCTTAAATAAGGAGTCTCCTAATGTTTTTTTTTTATCAAATGAGTTCACTTTAGCAAATCATCGATTGAAAGTAAATATAGAACATGCATGAATTAACCCCAATGACAAACAGTTTTCCCAAAAACAGCAATAGGAGTGCAGCAGGTGGCCTTCCGGATTAGTGGTCTTCGTGAAGAATTTCTCTGCATCCTATGGTTCACATAAACAGTAACAAGAAGAGAAGCGGTTCACTGTTCAGCTAGAGGACTGTTTTCAGGATTTATGGGTTCAACATCCCCCATTTTGATAAAGCAAAAAAATCTACAACAAGTAAAACCAAAGCAAGGAGTCCAACTGGAATATCACAGCATATGTATGGTTGGTAGGGATGGTCAGACTGTTAGACATCTGTTGTATCTTACAGGGCTTCATCTTCTGGTGCTGGAGGAGGGTCAGGTCTTCAAGAAGAATGTATCTGCCTTTTACAGAGCAAGACAACTCCAACAGCGGCAAGTAGAATAGAGGCAATGGCTAAAACTAAAATACCAACTATCCAACCAGTACAGCTCCCTCCATCCTTCTTCCCTGCAGAAGAGAATCAGGAGTTAGTCTGATGTTTCAGGTAGGAGACAATAGAAAAGCTGCTGTCCCACATCATCTACTGATCTCTGATCAGGTAGATTGAGCTTAATGGTAGAAATCTTTCTCCACCTTTAACAGGATCCTGAGGAAAGTTCTGGAGGAAAACAGACATCTAAACACATTTTCAGGTGTTCAGGTCCAGGGGGGACCCAGAGCTGATCAAAGGAGTAGATGGGTGTCCTCCAGTCTAGACCTGCTGTTAGCGAGTCTTCAGATATCTGTGTGAGCTCTGAGCGTTTAAACTTAAGAATTTTGAGAAATGCTCAAAAGTCAGTGCAAAATTTAACTTCCAACACCGACCTGCACATTTTCTCTGTTTCTGTCCCAGCAGCAAACAGAGTGACACAAGATGGCTTTGCAGAGTTGTTCCTGTTACAGCAAATCAGCACGACCAATAAGATAAGTGTTATGCCATAAAGGCTGTAATAAATCACAATAAATATCAGTTTGGAATGTTTCAAGGATTAAATAGACAATAATTATTTTTTTATTTATTTTATTCCTCATCTGCAATAAAAATTTTGTTAAAAATCTCTTAGAATTAATTTTAAGTTCCAAAAAATCCCTCAATGATTTTTTTCCCTTAGTTAACCTAATATTAATTTTTGATTATCACAAGAAAGGACTTGAATAAAGAAACAGCGCAAAACATTTTAGGTTTACTTTTTATTTTAGGGAAAGTAAAGACTTAATAAAGCGTGCACAGTATGTTTAGAAAAAAGTAAAGGAATAAAAAGACACAAAATAAACAACTTTGAATCTTATGAAATACATTTATGAGCTTCATTCTTTGATTTATAAAAAAATCAACAGAGAAATATTAAAGTTGCAAAATGTAACTTTGAAAAACATAAAATCTCACATTTTAGACACAAAAAGGCACAGGTTCTAGTGATATTTAATCTGTCCAAACCTTTTAAATGCTTTTTATTTGTCTCAATAGAGAGATTCTGTTTTTTGCAGGATGAATGAAAAAAAGTGAATAAACTACACAAAAACTAACTAAATAAATGAATAAACTGAGGCATGTTTTCCATTCCAACAAAACACTGTTATTTATCCACCAGTCAGCTTGTTGAAAGCATCTGAAAGGTTTTAAGGGATCATTAAGTTTTTACAGTACTGCTGAAATACTGCTGCTCCAGTTCAGCTTCTGGTGTGGGTGAAGAATATTTCTGCATCCTATGGTGCACATAAACAACACGAAGAACCACAATAACAAAACCTGAAAGACCAAGTATCAGTCCGTCCTTTATCTCTGCAGAAGAGAACCAGGTGTGTCTTTATAGTCCCTTTATATTCTGTCACAGAGCTGAAGGTTTCTTCCAGGTGGAAATTATGCCTTGATGTTCACTTTTCAGCTGGAGGAAGGTTTTCAGTATTCATAGGTTCAAGTTCTTCTCCTGCTGCAGGAGATGAGTTCTGTCCCTGACACAATTGTTCCCGATTTCTATAGAGCAGAAAACCAAAAGGTGAAACCAAAACAAAGAATCCAACGAGTCCTACTATGAAACCAACTATCCAGCCAGTACAGCTCCCTCCATCCTCCTTTTGTCCGTCCTTGTTTCCTCCATCCTCCATTTGTCCGTCCTTGTTTCCTCCATCCTCCTTTAGTTTCTCCTGGTTTCCTGCAGAAGAGAATCAGGAGTTAGTCTGGTCTTTCAGCTAGGAGACGATAGAGAAGCTGCTGTCCCACATCATCTACTGATCTCTGATCTCAGAGCAGCTGCTTCCTCCAGAGTCTCATCAGCATCTCCAGCTCTGTTTCCTCCACCTTTCTATTACGCTCCCTCCTCTGAAGGTCCACTAGATTAAATGTTGTAGACAGCAGCAGACCATAGCAGCAGTTCTTGAAGGTGACCTTGTAGTGCAGCTCTGCAGCTTGTCATGTTGCTTAAAGTGACTAAACAGCTTGATGGTAGAAATCTTTCTCCACCTTTAACAGGATCCTGAGGAAAGTTCTGGAGGATTGTTGCTGTTCTGCTCCAGAACAGCAACAATCCTCTGATCCAGAAGCTGTTCTCTGAAAGCCAGGAGTCCATCTTGGTGCTGGCCAGGAGCAGATCACATGATGCTGCTCTACATATCTGATGTCTGACTACTGGGGACTGAAATAGACTTTATTCTGCATTGATTTCAGCATCTTTACCTGAAATCAGCTGATTGCTAAATGACTGGAATGACATGGAGACTGATTTTAAACAGAGTCACTGCCAGCCCTCATTTATCTTCTGATTCTCCACATTTGTTTCTATGTCTTCAATAATAGATAAATGTCTTGGAGCACATCAGTAGAACTGTAATAATAGATGATTTTAGCAGCAGCAGCAAAGCAGCATCTGATGCTTCTTGAACTAAATCAAAGCAGCTGGGTGACGTTCTACATTTCTGTTGGACTTTCTGGAAGAAAACTGTCAAATTGTTCAGTTCTAGGATGGTTCTGTCAGAAATGAAAACCAGGATTCATTGAAGTCTTTCTGTCCATCTCCATCATCTAACATCTGATCTGTTTCTCTCTTCCATCAACAACCAGGAAGCTGCAGGAGCTTCTGATCCACAAACAGACTCACCTGGTTCACCTGCTTCAACTCTCAGGTTAACGATGCAGATGGGGTCAATGTCCAGAATCTTCCTTTCATTATTTCCTTCCTGAACGACTCGACACTCATATGTTCCTGTATCAATAGTCGTCACGTTCTTCAGAACCAAAGACATGTCTCCATTCTCCACATCCAGTAGATCCACCCGGTCCTTAAAGGATGGAGACTGACCATCTGGAAAAAATGTACTGTCTCTGTACAGAACAACATATTGATCTGACTCCAGATCAGTTCTGCTCCACTCTACAACTATAACATCTTTGTTTTCAGCTGCTCTACATGTCAGAATGACGTTGTCTCCTGGTTCTGCTCTGATGATTCTCTGATCTGCAGGAGAGAAAACAACACAGAGGAGAAGTTAGAGAGGAACTCTGGACATTCACTATAATTTAATGTCTAATCCTGCTTTAGAAACAGAAACATTGGTTGGTTTAAACAACTATAGTTATTTTCTTATTTAATCATTAAAATCTGAAAACAACAAAAAACATTTTCTGTTCCAGACCAGAGAAGAACCAGAAGTCTCTGCTTCCATCTCTGGCTGATTGAACGGAGAACCTCTGATAGAAAGTTTTAGCTCACAAATATCAGAGTTTTGCATAATTATCAACCATCAACACAAAATTTAAGTTACAGTGGAAACCCTGCATCATATCTTGTTAAACATTGTTTTGTGTTGACATCATGATCCAGAGGAACCAAGGTGTCTGATTTAAAGTTCTCCCACCAGGAGAACCTCATGTGGACCCATGTGTCCTTTGAGCTGCAGGATAATCAATCAATCAAAATGTATTTATATAGCACTTTACAACAACCAGTAGGTGTCCAAAGTGCTTAACAAAATTAGTAAAATCACAAAAAATAATAGAAAGAGGGAACATAGAAAACAATATAATCAAAAAGGTTACAGAAACAAAAGAATCAAATTGTCATAACACTGCTACGTATTAAAAGCCAGCCTGAACAGATATGTCTTGAGTTTGGACCTAAAAAAGAGCGATATCTGTAACAGTGCAAAAATCCGGGGGTAACTTGTTCCAGAGTCTCGGGGCAGCAACTGAAAAAGCCTGATCACACCACCGTATATACATGGGACTTCTAAAACACACTGGATAACATCAGAGCAGCTTGTTGGACGATTCTAATAAATACTCACCAGCAGGAAGACACTCAGAATGTAGTTTGATTGGTGTCCCTAATGTCTTAGTTTGTAAGAGATCATTAATCCATACAGCAATAGATACCAAATAGAACAATTTATCCCCATAACTAACATTTAAAGGAGCAATAAGCCATATTTCACCACTAGGTGGGGCTAGAGCACTGCCTGCAGGTCAAAACAAGGTGTGCATCAAGCCATGCCTCTCTCTGCTTCAGGGACCATAGACATATAAGAGTAGACCCCGCATTGACTGTCGCGGCGCAGGAATTACGGCCGCCATCTTGGGGCGGTCGACCTGCTACCCTAACCTGCTGATTTAAGCTGAACTGACGAATGATGCCTCAGCACTGTGCGGCTCATTTTTGTTTAAATTGATGGAGTATTGACGTCAGGGCTCGAGGGATAACTTTTTACAAGTAAGAAGAACAGATATTGTTTATATTTTTTATTAGAATGTGATTTTTCTAATATTAGGTAGAGATATGTGGATGCCATAAACAGAGTCCAAGTTTTTGTGTCCAAGTTCAGGGGGGGGGGGGGGGGGGGGGGGGGGGGGGGGTTTAAAACTTTTAAAATGTCAAATGCGATATACTTTTATGTTATGTACTTCTATGTTCCTAATCTGTGTCTATACCTGATCTTAATTCAATTCAATTCAATTCAATTTTATTTATATAGCGCCAAATCATGAAACATGTCCTCTCAAGGCACTTTACAAAATCAAGTTCAATCATATTATACAGATTGGGTCAGATTATACAGATTGGTCAAAAATGTCCTATATAAGGAAACCAGTTGATTGCATCAAAGTCCCGACAAGCAGCATTCACTCCTGGGGAACCGTAGAGCCACAGGGAGAGTCGTCTGCATTGTACATGGCTTTGCTGCAATCCCTCATACTGAGCAAGCATGAAGCGACAGTGGGAAGAAAAACTCCCCATTAACGGGAAGAAAACCTCCGGCAGAACCGGGCTCAGTATGAACGGTCATCTGCCTCGACCGACTGGGGTTACAGAAGACAGAGCAGAGACACAACAAGAGAGACAAAAAAGCACAGAAGCACACATTGATCTAGTAATCTGTTCTACATTAGATGGTAGTAGCGGGTGAGCCGTCTTCTCTGGATGATGTCACAGTTAACAGAACGCCAGACCAGGTGTACCTACTATGAAGAAAAAGAGAGAGAGCAAAAAGTTAAAAGCTGAAATGACGACAGTCATTTCAATGTAATACAAAGCAAAACTGGAGAACAGTAGACTGAAGAACAGTAGAAATCAGTAGAGTGAGAAAATTAGACCCTGATGTCCTCCAGCAGCCTAGGCCTATCACAGCACAACTATAGAGATAGCTCAGGGTATGAGCCACTCTAACTATAAGCTTTGTCAAAAAGGAAAGTTTTAACATTAGTCTTAAAAATAGATAGGGTGTCTGCCTCACGGACCAAAACTGGGAGTTGGTTCCACAGGAGAGGAGCCTGATAGCTAAAGGATCTGCCTCCCATTCTACTTTTAGAGACTCTAGGAACCACCAGCAGATCTGCAGTCTGAGAGCGAAGTGCTCTGTTAGGAACATACGGAGTAATCTGAGCTCTGATATATGATGGAGCTTAAATATTAAGGGCTTTATACGTTAGAAGGAGAATTTTAAATTCTATTCTTGATTTAACAGGAAGCCAATGAAGGGAAGCTAAAATTGGAGAAATATGATCCCTCTTGTTGATTTTCATCAGAACTCTTGCTGCAGCATTTTGGATCAGCTGAAGACTTCGAACTGCATTTTGTGGACTTCCTGATAGTAAAGAATTACAATAGTCCAGCCTTGAAGTAACAAATGCATGGACTAGTTTTTCAGCATCACTCCTGGACAGAATGTTTCTAATTTTGGCGATATTCCGGAGGTGAAAAAAGGAAACTCTGGAAATCTGTTTAATATGGGATTTAAATGACATGTCTTGGTCGAAAACAACTATTATTATTAACATGAACAAACTGGAATCTGTCCGACAGATAAGATTTAAACCAGCCTAATGCTTTTCCCTTAATCCCTACAGTATGCTCAAGTCTTTGTAGGAGAATATTGTGATCAACTGTATCAAATGCAGCACTGAGATCTAACAGGACAAGTATAGACACAAGTCCATTATCTGAGGCCATGAGAATATCATTGGTGACCTTCACCAGAGCTGTTTCAGTGCTATGATGAGCTCTGAAGCCTGACTGAAACTCCTCAAGTAGGTCATTACTTTGTAAATGTTCACAAAGTTGATTAGCAACTACTTTCTCAAGAATTTTAGATAAGAAAAGAAGATTAGATATAGGTCTGTAATTTACTAACTCATCTTGATCAAGAGAAGGTTTCTTAAGTAAAGCTTTAATAACAGCTACTTTAAAAGCCTGTGGTACATATCCATTTACCAAGGATAGATTAATCATGTCTAAAATAGGGGCATTAATCAAAGGGAATATCTCCTTAAACAACTTGGTTGGGATTGGGTCTAACATACAGGTAGAAGGTTTAGATCAGGGATGGGCAACTGGCGGCCCGGGGGCCGCACA
Source organism: Fundulus heteroclitus (assembly GCF_011125445.2). Lineage (NCBI taxonomy): Eukaryota > Metazoa > Chordata > Actinopteri > Cyprinodontiformes > Fundulidae > Fundulus > Fundulus heteroclitus. The sequence continues at coordinate 204,549 of NW_023396499.1, forward strand.
CGGCCCTCGTCATCACTCAGTGGGGCCCGCGAATAGATCAATAATAATTTAATAATGATAAAAAAAAACAAAAAAAACCCAAACTTGTAATTATACTTTTGACCGATAGGGGGCCGTACCCAAACAATAGCGGGCATGGGCCGCTTTGCAACAGCGAGGAAGAAAGTCAAGAGCCCTGGCCACTAGCAGTGGAATAAAGGGAAAACTTGACGAGAAAGTCACATTTTTCAGACAAAATGGGAAGAAGTACGGACATGGGGAAATTTTTTTTTGGTCTCTTGTCATTCACACACAACATAAACCGTGAGAGCCGACGTGAGTTTTGAAACTGCAAAGCTTTGAGCAGAAGCAGAAGATCAAACGTGCAGCACCGCGTTCACAGACCAGTGTGATGCATTTGTGAGCGTCAGAAAGCTATGGTGCATTCAGGAGCATGGGACATTAGATTTTTCAGAATAAAAAGCTAACAGATGTGCATAATCAAAAAGTAACAAAAATACAATTATAGAGCATTCAGTATTGTAAGAAAGCCCACACAGTTTCTGGATAGACAAATTATTGTTTGAGTTAAGTTCTGTTCCGTTTTATGCCTCTTTCCTTGTAAATTTGAAATGTCCCATGCTCCTGAATGCATTGATGTGGAGTTTAAATTCCTTTTTTGCAATTTTTTTTTAAAGCAAACGGTTTGTCTTTTGCTTAAGGACATATTAAAATGCATTTATATGCAGAAAATAGTTATATGTTGGTGCAGTAAACATACAGATATAAATTCATCTAAAATTTGTTCTTATTGAGAATAATTTGTAGCGTCTTTCATATCCAATTATTTGAAGTGCGTGGTCATGTGGCCCTCCAATGGTCGTGCTGAAAAAAATGTGGCCCTCTTTATCATGGAAGTTGCCCATCCCTGGTTTAGATGAAGCTAAAATTTTAGATAGCTCAGAAAGCTCTACTGCTTCTAAACAGTTCAAACACTGCGCAGGTTCTAAGGATTCCTCCAATGCTGCCTCACTTACTGAGGACGAGGTAATCATGTTTGGGAGGATGCCAATTATTTTATTTTTAATGGAATCAATTTTATTTATGAAGAATCCCATAAAATCATTACTGCTAAGAGCTAAGGGAATGGATGGATTAAAAGTTTTATGAAATAATGAAGACCACAATGTTTAGATGTAACCAATTGACTTTCATATTCATAAACCACACACACACACACACACACACATATATATATATATATTAGGGCTGGGCAAGTTAACGCGTTAATTTCACATTAATTCATTAGACCATTAACGGCGATATTTACTTTATCGCGCATTAACTCATGTTGCTCACATCAGTGTTTCCTGCAGGAATTTGCTTAGGCGAGGCGGTGAGTTGGCGGCCGGAACAAGTTTTGCGCGGATGACTGCTGGCAGAGCGGGGGGGGGAGGGGGGGGGTGGGGGGCGTCTGCATCGACCCAGTCGGTGAAGTTGCCTCTCGCTTCAAAGTATCCATGTATTTTTGCCTGTTTTTCCCTGCCATTCACTATATGCACGCGAGAAAGCAACAACAAAAAACCGCGTGTTGACGTCAAATAAACATGCACGCATATGGAGTTTTTTTTTTTTTTTTTTCGAATGTTGGCGAGGCGTTAGCGGGAGTTTGGCGAGGCGGCCGCCTCGCCAACATAGTGCTGCGGAAACACGTCACATGCTTTTATTTTGTGAAGGTCTGTTGCTGCGGTGTAGGGGTTTGAATCAGAACAGTAGGTGGCGATAATGCGCCAATAACCTCGCTGTCAGCCAAGCCTCGTATTCAAAGAGGAAGAAAGGTGCTGGCTGGAAAAAGGAAAACACGGAAAAAACAAAGCTGACATGGGGAAGGGTAAAGTTACAGAACTTTTAAATTGACATTTTCAGTTTAAAATTCTTCCAGCAACGAATATGACAGAAACAGGTTAGTTGTAACCACTGCCAAGTTAAACTTTCTTATCACTGGAGCACCTTGAGCTTAACATATCACTTAAATGCCAAACACACTGTAGACATCAACAAACAATTCAATGACTCAGAGAAGCTCAGAGAAGTGGATAGCTACTGTAGACCTTTTTTTGTGCTTCACACTTTGGTATTGAACATAAAATGGTAATGCTGCTCCCTGCTGTTACCTCAGAAATTGCCTGTTTTTGGTAGATTTTTTCCCCATAAAGAGAATTTCCTGTCAGTGGCAATAAGCTTTAATTTATTATTATTGCTATTTTTTGTTTTACATGTTTAAGTTGAGCTTTACACTAAATATGTGTTACTGATAAGTGCTACAAATGTTACAACACTTTTGTTCATATAGCAGCAGAACATTAAAATAAAAGTGCTCTTTACACTACTTTTGAATTCAGTCAAAAAAAATTGCGCATACAATGCGATTAATCATGATTAATCAGGCAAATTATGCGATTAATCGCAATTAAAGATTTTAATCGTTGCCCAGCCCTAATATATATATATATATATATATATATATATATATATATATATATATATATATATATATATATATATATGTGTGATTGTGATTACTTAGTAATCACATATCTATGTACTTATTTATAATACTTAAAATTATATATAATACAACACAATAGTCTGTTTTGTATGCAAGCTAAAAACCTTGAAAAGGATGGTCTTGCACAGCTTTTGGTACATTAGCATGCAGCACAGGAAAGAGGCATCTTCTCGCTAGCCTGGGTGCCATTCCGAACTTAGTCCCGCCCACAACGTTTTAGGTCGGGAAGTTCGGTCTGGCATTGCTCAATAGTAGCGCGAGTATGCTCGCCCAATATCTGGCGGGCCAATCAAATTGTCAGGGCGGGCTTTATACAATGATGGACAGATGATCAACAGTAACGTAATCAACCACGTCACCAAAGCGCGCTTGGGTTGAATTCGTTTACAACAACGATGGCTGCCGCTGGAGAGTTGAGGTGTGTAGATTCTGCTGACACAATCTAACACATTTTAACACAAGCATGTCGCGTTCCAACCGTGTTATAACGTTCTGACAGGACCGATAAATGCAATGCGATTTATATGGCGTTTTGTACAGTTGTAATCCTAAACGGAGAACTTGTTCGTATGTGCATTCGCCTTTATTGTTTTTCTGAAAAATGAGGTTTGTGTGTTGAAGGACTCCTTGGATCCTTACATTCTTTTTGCAACACCGGAAAAAATTGTTAACGCTCATCTTCTTATGCTAGGCTAACAGTTGAGTTCTGTTGACAACAACTATGCGTCACTTAACATACGTCACACACTCCGTTGCTCTTATTGGTTATAGGTCTATCCAATTGAGTGCAGAGGGTTTGGGAACCCCTGGTCTATGTCTTCTTGTCCCACCTAGTTGTAAGGGGAATTTCTCTAAGGGGACACAATAAATCATACTTGACTTTAAAGGAGCCAATTTGTGACAATACTGCATTTCCCCTTGTGTATCATTGTGGGTATTAAACATATTTAGGGACACTGGGTGAACCACATCATACAGTTTAAGCAATTATTATCAGAGTCACCTTATCTCCATTTAAAGCTGCAGCTCACATTCATTTTCTACTATCTCAATTAATTTTACTAATTTTGATCAAAAATTTTAAAAGGGTGCCAACATTTACTGACCTTTGTGAGTCTTGCAGCACAGCAGTGATGTCAGAACTGGGAAAAGGACAGACAGGTTATAGTTTCAGGTTTGATTTTCACAAAGACATCAGACCCATAAACAGAGTATCTGTATGTAGATGTTCACCAACAGCTTCCTGTTCATTTCACACCAAAGACTGATACATTATCTGCTTGTAAACTGTTGGCATACTATACTATAAAATGTATTTAACTTACCCAGCAGACACAGTAAGGATGTTTTCATCATCATCTTCACAAGAATCCTTTCAACCTGAAATGAATTGGTTTTCATCTGTAATGAGCCTCTAAACTTTGTCTGTAGACACGCCTGCTGTGGTTTTACTCTGTCTGCCATCTAAGCAACATCCCTGTCTGTCTACCTTCACATAGCAGAGAGATTTAAACATAAAAGCAATAATACAATACCAACAGGTGCTTTGCCTAGAAAGATGCATACACTGATTAGAAAGTGATTAGTGGATTTGTGTGTCCATCATGGTCAGCAGGCCAGAGTTAATCCAGAACCAGCACATGAACACATGGACTGAAGGTTACAAAACTCAGACTGTGTGCGTGAGAGTTGGGTAGCTAAGAGGAAGTGGCTCAGTTTTACTTGAGCAGGTTTCTGCAGTGTTGTCTGCTGCCACAGAGGCTGTGGTAGGAAACCTGCAGCTCTGACCTAATTCTGCAGTGCCAATTGTTTCTATATACATTTGATTTTCTGTTTGGTTCTTTCTGTTTTATTTCTGCTCTCCCTCTTCATGTGCTTTTAATGTGGCTCAAGCTGACAGGGAAACTTTTTTGGCCTTCAAGTTGTGATGGTGCAGTATGCAGGGCACTGTTAACACCCGGGGGCTTGCTGCTTCAGCAGGGTGGAGAATCCCCGGTATCTGCCGAATATAGCTGACGCTCCATCCATGGCGAAGGTGATGATGTTCATCTCCGGGATGTCCCTCTGCTGCAAGAACTTAGTCAGGGTGTTGAAGGTTGTGTCTGAGGTCATGTATTCCCTGGAAATTAAATCATCCACCAGGGCCCTCCTGGACACATAACGAACCTATACCATCAGGGGGACATCATTGTCGGCTGTAGAGGTCTCATCCTGTTGGACACTGACGGGACAGCAGCAGTACTTTATGCACAGCTGTTCCTTGTCCTTGTCTGTTCATGTCTGTTGACATCTCCAATAAGCGCCGGGCCTCATTGTCATTACTGAGCGGGATGCCTTGGTGATGGATGGTGGAGATCACCTCCTTTATTGCAGGAATAACAAGAGACTCCCCTACATGGAAGGGTAAATCGGCCTTCACAATGAGTAGTGCTGTTATCAGATGCCACCGACCCTTTCTCTGTCTGGTTGACACTCCGTGTGAACATGCTGTTGATTGTAAGGCACCTTAAATTATGGTGACTGGTGACTGATGATGACTTAAGAATCATCTCACCCTTAATATAATTGGCCCTAGATTAAGCTCAGAGCATTAGGCACTTTTAATCTGACGGCTAGGACCCTAAAATCAAATGATTTCATTTATTTTCAGTTATTAAATAAACTGTTTTATATTTAGTAATCAGTTGTCAAATGCTGAAATTGACAAATACACAACGGTCCATGAACAAGTTAAACAACCTGTTGAACCTGTGCAGAGAGGCAGAGAGGAACCTAATGTGACGGGGGAACGTGGCGTGGCACAACACAAGGAAGCATTAAGAAATATTTACAAAAGACTTCTTGAATGTGATGTTATACAACTGTGAATTGTATTAAGAATTGCTACCTCTCATTTAATCCATTTCAACTTGTTTTATTTTGATTTATTTATTTTTTTTGCATGTTCTTTGAGTAGCGAGTAGTGCTTCCTATCATTTTATTAAATTTGAATAATTACTGTAACAGGGAATGCAGGTGAAGGCCCCCATGGTGTCCTGGATTGTTGATTACCTGATGGGCAGACCACAGTATGTACGCCTACAGAACTGTGTGTCTGACAGGGTGGTCAGCAACACTCAGGGGACTGTCCTCTCTCCCTTCCTCTTCTACCTTTTCACCTCAGACTTCAACTATTGCACTGAGTCCTGCCATCTTCAGAAGTTTTCTGATGACTCAGCAATAGTTGGCTGCATTGAAGGGGGTGATGAGAGTGAATACAGGACAGTGGTGGGCAACTTTGTCACTTGCAGTGAGCTGAACCATCTGCAGCTCAACGTGACAAAGACTAAGGAGCTAATAGTGGATCTGAGGAGGACAAAAACACCTGTGACCCCTGTTTCCATCCAGGGGGTCCCTGTTGACACTGTGGAGGAGTATAAGTACCTGGGAGTGTACTTTAACAATAAGCTGGACTGGACCAGGAACACCGAGGCCAAAAAAAGGGACAAAGCCGACTCTTCTTCCTGAGGAGGCTGAGGTCCTTTAACATCTGTGGGACGATGCTGAGGATGTTTTATGAGTCTGTTGTTGCCAGCACGCTCTTCTTTGCTGTCTGGCTGTGGGCTGCCGACAACAACAGACTGAACAAAGTGATCAGGGATGTTGTGAGGGAGGAGCTGGACACTCTGAAGAGGGTGGCAGAGAGGAGGATACTGTCCAGGCTAAAGTCCATCTTAGACAATGTCTTCCTTACCCAGATGCACCACAGGAAATCCTTCCTGCCTGTGGTCATCAATCTTTACAACGCCTCCCTCAGTGATTCTACCCCCCCCCCCCCCCCCCCCCCCCCCTCTGTAACTGACATTCATTCATTCTCTGCACTGTTCTTGCACAAGTCACTATTCACTTTACTTGGATCTATAGTTTTATATATATATATATATATATATATATATATATATATATATATATTATATAATATATATATATAGAGAGAGAGAGAGAGAGAGAGATATATTTCATATATATATATCTATATATATATATCTATATATATATATATATATATATATATATATATATATATATATATCATTCCTTAGACACGGGAAGTAAAGGACACGTGCAAACTGGGACATTAAACAAAAAATGATTTATCTATAAAAAATGAAGTTCTTCCTTTTCCAAGTCATCCACAGTTTACACGGTAAAACTGTATTGCTTTGTGTCTAGATAATCCATCCATAGTTTTTTCTAATACAATATACGGCTCGACAGGAAGCAAGCCTTTCAAAGTAAACTAAACTTCACAATAAAATGGCGTGATCCGCAGCTGCTCTATTTTACCCTGGTGCGCTGCGCGCGAGGGATAAACAGTGGGGGAAATGCATAAATAAAGACTGTAAAGGGCTCCTTAAGAGAGAAGAAAATGAATATTGGGTCTGAACTGAAGCTCCTGATGGTACAAGCTTCTTGAAATGACCCTTAAAAGTGCGCACCTAAATTATATGTAACGTAATTTTGCGCACCTGAATTCAAGCCAAGGCAGCACGCCCACCGAAGCGCCGCTGGTTCTGTGTCGTTAAAAAGAAAAGAGCATGAAACACAGCTACTGACTCTCCTATTGATTTTAATTGGGACATTTTGGTAGGAGTGGAAAGACATTAAACGTAGTGATAAGGCTGGCAGCTGATAAAAGCCCCTGGGTCCGAGGGAAGGGAGGGGAGAGGAGCAGACCAGACCGTTGAGGTACCGAAACACAGCGCACGTAGTTAAAATAAGCATAATTAATAAAAACGAAACTTATAAACACACTACCTGGCGTTTTAGACTTTATCTTACGGTTTTGATCACCGAGAACATTCATGTTTTTAAAAAACACAGTAAAGCCAGAATAACTTCCGGTTCAAAAGTAAAAACGAGCTGTAGTCCGATCAGCGACTTCTTAGGTCTCCCACTGGGACGTACCTCTTCCGTTTTGTTAATGTTGTAGCGCTTTTATTAATGTTGTAGCGCTTTTGTTAATGTTGTAATATTTTTGTTAATGTTGTAGCGCTTTCGTTAATGTTGGAGTGCTTTCGTTAATGTTGTAGCGCTTTTGTTAATGTTGCAGCGCTTTGCACCTCAGGGCCACCGCAAAAAACCCTCATGTTATTCCTAAACCCTATTTGAAAACTTCAGTGGTATTTCCAGACATTCTACAATCAGCTTTAGGTCCTTCGTATCTCAATCAAACTAAGATAGTTACCTTCACAAAGCTGAAAAATACCTAGGCAAATACCTTTGCCTCTCACTGTTTCTCAATCTGGGCACTCTTCCTTGTAAACCAGCTTTAGTTTACATGTCCTGATGTTAGTGGAACCATGGCACAGTCAGACTGTATGTGGCTCTGTGGAGCCTACATCTTTGTATCACTCCCCACTGACTGGACTGGCAAGTGTGCCCTGGTCCTCTGTTAACTGACCATTATGCTGTATCAAACAATGCAGTTGAAACTGATCACAGAATAGAGAGTGGTCTGGATGCCCCACATGATGTGGGAACAGATGTTGCTGAAGACCATCAACTGTGGACAACAGGCCAGAAGGTTTTGGATGCTAAGCTCTCTGGATCGGAGTGGGGAAACTGGAGCGGAGAATGGACACCCCGAATTACAGGCTGGCTATGTTCACTAATCCAATTTTAGCTGCACTGAGAGAGGTCAAGCAGGAAATGTGGAGTGTCAGATGAGTTCCCCAGAACCAAATGGTCCTTAACAAGCTCCCTGCTTCTCAAAGTGGTGTGTACGTGTAAACGTGGCCACATCTCTTTGTCCCTGTACAAGTGATGCTGATAAGGGGTTATTGTGATTAAGCAATTGTGAAGTTAACAACACTAAGGGATGGCACAGACAAAGATTAGGTAACAGAGGACTAATTGAGCTGGGCTTGTAGGTAGACTCTTTTCCCCTTTCATTCACTGTTCACCGGATTTAACTCGGGTAAAAAAAATCCATTTTCTTCTAGGACCGCTCCTAGATGAAAATGAGATGGGAATCAAAAACCGGTTCCTGTTCAGAACCGGTTCCGTGTGTTCCAATTCCATGGCTCCGTTTGGCAGCTCGCTTAACGATTCTCTTATCGATTCCAGGCAGCATCACTTACGTCACTTTTTTTTAGCAAGTTACGCACACGGCATTCAGTAAGCAAGTACGACGTGACCAGGCGATCGAAAGTCCGGTCAACAAGGAAAAATCAGGGGATCATTAGCTATACCTAAAACTAATATGTTTGTGGTGATTGAATAAATTTAGCGTTAATAAGAAAATAAAGCATAAATTGTCGTCTCGATCACTGTGTATGGGGGCAGCCATTATTGCCCGACATCACATCCTGTGACGTAATGTCGCGGTAAGGCACTGCGCTCTACAACAACAATTATTTCGGATTTCCAGAGGACTTCACCATTGAAATTCACGAGACCTATTGTTGAAGCAACAATGCCCACGTGCATGGCCGTTGGATGTAACAATACATCGGGTAAAAGCAAAAAAAAAACATTATTTTCACCTTTCCAATTTATGATCCACCACCGGCTCTTTTGTTGGATTGCCAACTTGCCATCTAACTTCTGGCCAGAGAGAAAACACGTCGTCTGTAGCCAACATTTCGGAGAAGAATGTCTTCAAGATGACATGAGAGCAAAACTTTTCTGTAGGTTTTTCTTTTTTATAATGTAGAACTTGCCGGAACTTTTGTTTACGAACCAGAGGGGCGGAGTGATACGACACACTTAGAAAGAATGCTCACTGTTCTGAAGCCCACTTATTTTATTTGACTTTGGTCTTATTTTTTCTAAAGTCACTTGTAAATTTTATGAGTTGTGGGTTGCAGTTTTTTTTGGGCTTGTTTCTGAAAGTGAAGTCGCTTGTTTTGGCTTTAAACTAAGTGACGATTAAATATCCCTCCGCCTCATAACGAGCTGCAGCTCATCCTGACAGCAGCAGAGAGTAAACTCAGAAAGAGCCGCTCTGCCTGTATTTTCTGCAGTTCACTGTTGCAATAACTGATGATAACTGGTGAAAGTAGATTAGGCGGTGCACATCACCATTGTGAGCAGAGATTGGTTCTAAAGATGAGTTTTATACTCATCTTTGTCAGGTTTTGCTGAGATGAACCGAACTACACCACACACACAGAGCTCCTTTTAAGAAAGTTTATTTAAGGGAGGATGGTTGGGGGAAGGAGGTGAATGGAGGAGCTGGAGAGCTGGTGAGACTGGAGATCGCTGGAGTGCTGCGGACGCTGCGCCGCGGAGACGGATAGCCTCCAGGGCAGGCTAGAGAGTCCTGACACAGAGGGGACAATGATTAATCCAACAAAGGAGGTGGCCTTACTTGTGGCTGGAAGGTAGCAGGTGGGAGCTCTGACGACCGGACGTGGAAACATCTCTGATAGCCAGACTAGGGGTTGTTGACACATCACCAAACGTGGGAGAATCTCTGGCGGTTTGTGCAACAGACGGGTGGTGCTCAGGAGGACGTGGGAGCTTCTCTAGCTGAGGCAACAGGAGAAAGGAGATTGCAGACGGACCAGCGGGGAAGTGAAGGCGGGGTGAGGCTTAAGAAGAGAGGCTGGCAGATGAAATGGATTCTGTCTAATTAAAGCCATCAGGTTAAACAGGTGTGACTGAAAACTGGAGGAGTGGAGGGTAAACTGAGCAAGAGGATGATAAACTGAAAACTCACAGGAAACAGGAGCAAGACAAAAACTAAACCCTGACAATCTTATAAAATTGCAGACCCCACCCATAAACCGTACTTAATGTTTATTGTTGTCTTTTTATGTCTCTAAAATGTTAAATTTGTATTACTTTAAATTTAAATGCTTAATACGATGTCTATTTTTGTTTAAGAGGTTAAAAAAATTTCCCTAAATTGGAATCGATAAGAGAATCGATAAGGAATCGAATCGTTTCACAGAATCGATAAGGGAATCGGAATCGTGAAAATCTTATCAATTCCAAACCCTATCCTTTATTGTACAATTTGATCAGTCGGACTTCAAACTGTGTGTTACTCAGGCCGCTGGCCAGCCACTAGCTATGAGCCACAGGTAACAAAATGGACCTTTATCATACCTACCTGCTCCACCATAACGTGACAATGATTCAGGAGGAAAAGAAGGCTGGAAAAAAAAGGTTAGTTGGGCACACACATGCAGTCATACACAGGCTGGAATGGACTGGCAGTTCATGGCTGTCAGTCTGCTGCATGCATTACTCAAACAGGCCACAATAAAAGGAAGCAGCTCATTTGAGAGCAGAGATTGTCTGTGTGCACACAGGAAGAGGTGGCGTAACTCTGGCTGAAGTCAGCATACAAACCGAATGCTGCTGAGCCAGCATGGACTGATAGTAAGTTACAGTTAATCACTTAAAAAACGGTTAAAAGTTTCGATATGGTCACATATTGACATTTACCCAGCAAGAAATGAGGTGAGGTTTTAATGTAATAAGCATTCAATTTTGCCAAGTCGGCGTATTGTAAGCAACTTTGGGCTTCTTTTTTTCTAAAGTCATGTGTAAATTTTGTGAGTCGCCGGTTGCGGGTTTTTTTGGGCTTGTTTCTTAAACTGAAGTTCCTTATTTGGGCACTCCTCCCTCCTACGGCCTCCTCCACGTCTTCTGATGTGCTGGCCTGTCTGCTGGTAGCGCCTCCATGCTCTGTACACCACGCTGACAGACACAGCAAACCTTCATGCAACCATCTGTACATATAGTAAATGTGTTAAGACATTAAATTAACAGCTATTGTGAATAATCAGAGCTCCTCTCTAACTTCTCTGCTCTGTGTTGTTTTCTCTCCTGCGGGTCAGAGAATCATCACAGCAGAACCAGGAGACAACGTCATTCTGACATATAGAGCAACTGAGAACAAATATGTTATAGTTGTAGAGTGGAGCAGAACTGATCTGGAGTCAGGTCAATATGTTCTTTTGTATGTTGACAGTCAGTTTGATCCATAGCTCCAATCTCCATCCTTTAGGATCAGATGGAACCGGGTGGATCTGCTGGACGTGAAGAATGGAGACGTGTAAATAATTTATTACAGTATGTTCTGGCCAGTATGAAGCCGTCCCAGACACAAGCTTTTTGTTCAGGCAGAGCCATTCTCTGTTGTACCGAGGCTCTCATCGGAGGATGTCCAGTCTTGTTCCCCGCAGTGGTTCCGACCAGACCCCGACCTTTTTGTGGAAATAGATGTGGAGGTGGTGCAGCAGGTTCGTCCAGATCTTTTTCCGGAGCCACTGCGGACCTCCTTTCCCGACAAAGAGACGCGGGCTTCACCACAGACTGTGGCGGTTCCATCCCGTTTTTCTGATCCTGTTTCCCTGCAAGGTCTGTCGCCCCATCGTCGGAGGAAGGGACGACAGGCTGCTTGCCACTCCTCCAGCGGATCAAAGCGACAGTTAGAAAAGTCTTCCCAGTGACCGTCTATTTCTCCGCCTCATTCTCTGCCCGCTGCCTCCGGTGCTCCTGCTGCCATTTCCTGCACGGCAGATTGAAGTTCTCCACTTGCCGGCTCCGTGACGCCCACAGCTCCTCCTGGTGGCACCCCTGATGCTGAGCATAACTTATTGGAGGACAAATTAAGAGCTTATGCCCCCATCATTAAGCGTCTCAGGGAGGCTCTATTCAGCCAGTATTCAGAAGAGTTGGAGATTAAATTAAAGGAGGTAGAGGGACACTATAGATTGGCTCTCCAGTCTTTTTATTGCCAACCTGCATCTTTCCCCGAGGGTCCGGCTGACGCCTCGGCTTTTGCATCTGTCCCCGAGGGTCCGGTCGACGTCTCGGCCCCTGCACCTGTCCCAGAGGGTCCGGCTGACACCTGCCTCAGCACCTGCATCCATCATGGAGGGTCCGCCTCCGCACAAGTCCCGAGAGGGTGCCCTGGAGGGTCCGCCTCCGCCCAGTTTCCAAGAGGGGCCCTGCAGGATCCGCCTCCGTCCAGTTCCTGTGAGGGGGTCCTGGAGGGTCCGCCTCCGTGCAAGCCCCAAGAGGTGGTCCAGGAGGACCCGCCCTCAATCTTAGCTCCAGAACCCGCCGATGAGCTGGTGGATGGCTCCGCCCCATCTTTTTCATCGGCCTGTGAGGTGGGATCCCAGGTGGATGCTTCTTCCTTCGGGCGCCCGGGCCTCGGGAGAGGGCCAGCACCCGGGGTCCCCTGGAGACTTTGAGCCCCTCTGCATTCTTCTGAAGCCTCGACCCCCGGTTGCCCTGGTAGACAGCCAGCTCTGGGAGAGACTTTACCGGCTGTCACTGTCTGACATCCTCCAGAGGCTAGTTTTGAGACTTTTTGTCGCCAAGGGTTTGGCTTCCTCTCCAGCTGGGAGCCAGGCTCCCTCTTCAGCCTGGAGCCAGGCTCCATCACCTGCCTGTAGTCAGGCTCCCTCCACAGCTGCTTGTAGTCAGTCTCCCTCCATAGCCGCGTGTAGTCAGGCTCCCTCCACAGTAGCCTGTAGTCAGGCGCCTTCCCTAGCCTGTAGTTCGGCGGCTCCCCTAGCCTTGTCTGCCAACGGCCTCTGAAGGTCCTGCTCCGTCGACGGCCTCCGAGGGTCCTGCTCTGTCAATGGCCTGCAAGGTTCCAGCTCCGTCGCCGGCCTCCTGTCCTCCTGACTCGCCGGGGCCGTCCTTTGGGACGACCGCCGGAGATCCCGACTGTTTGGGGGCCTAGTTTCCTTGGACACTCTTTAGTTGGATTTGCCCTTTGAGGGTGGTTTTCTGTTTGGACTTCTGTCTTGGACTTCATTTACAGTTGTCTTTTTCAGACACTGGCCCTCTATGCGGTGACCCCCTTCACCCTTCCGGTCTGACTTTTTTTCTGGTCTTTGGACTTTCAAAAACTTTGAGGGCGTCTGGAATCTACTATCGGGGGTGGGGTGGGGGGGGGGGCTCTGTAATGTTCCTGGCACTGGAGCTGATCTTGCTCTCAATTAACACACCTGGTCAGACTTCACCCTGCTTGCAATTAGTCTCTACTGGTCTCACCTGTCTTCACTTCCATATAAACCCCGCCCGGATCAGTCTCCAGTGCCATAACGTCTCTACTCATCTCGCTGGTAAGAGTCCTCCAGCACCTTTGTTTATGAGCCTGTTTTTTGTTGCCTGACCTGCTCTCTCTGTCATTTTTGTCTCCAAGCCTACCGAGCCCTCTTTGACTCTGTCTGCCTGCCTGAAGCCGCATTTATTTGGTTTTGGACTCTGAACCTGTCGACCCATGAGTACTGGGTCTGAGGAACTTTTTCTGGGCTTCTGGGATCCGGCCAGTTACCTACAATTGAACTGTCTGTTTGCTCGCTGGACCTGCCTGGACTGCTGCTGGGGCTCTGCCACCCCTCCTTTAACCTTCCCTTCGTCTGGTTCTACTTGTCATTGCTTTATTCCCCCATGGATTACTCCGTACATAGCTCTGTTTTCTGTTTTGCCTTCCCCTGTGTTAATAAATTCTTTGAACGTTTTTTCTGTGTCTGGTTGAATATCGGGTTCAGTTAAATCATTCATTAAAGTTCCTGCAGATTATAAACTGCCAGGAATCAATATTTATCTGTCAGCTGGGAAAATCAACCAATCAGAAGCCTGCAAATGTTTACATATATGTTTAAATAAGAAAAAGGGACCAGGGTAATTTCTGGTGTCCTGTTTCTAGGACAGATTTATTTCTGTAGCTTTAAACAGAGAAAACAAACACTTGTATGTTAGAAAAAAGAGGAACAGGTTCATGTTTTCAGGAAGAAGGCCCCAACAGAAAACCAATAGTGGCTAGACCGGGAAGTGTTACCATGATGGAAACATCTCTACGATATCTGCTCTGTAAGTACAAAACCCGTTGTTGTTCAGGCAAAGTAAATTTACTGTCTGCTCTGTTCTAACCTGAGTCAAAGAGTTGGGCCAAAACTTCAGACTGAATTCAGATGAAAGAGCTTCTACACATCAAGCAGGAAAAAAAGTGACTTTACTGCCTCTTTGTAGCTCTTAGTAACACAGCGCTGGCTTTCATGGACACACCTCAGATAAACTGAAAACACTGAACATGACTGAGATATGAAATGACAGGATAATGATGGAGAAGATGATGAAAAAGAGAATAAACTGTTTAAAATAATTTAGATGTAAATGCTAAGTCTGGATAAAGTTAAAATTTTATTTGACTAAATAAATACATATGTAATGAAGATCAGTGTGATGTAATGTTTCTGGAGGATAAGATGTCTGTGATTGTGAAGTTCTCATGAACTTTTATATGTTCAACTGTAACCAATGAGTTTAATTTCTCTCAGTTCCTTGTTTGCTGCTTTGCTGCAGAACAGATGAAGGTTGGTTCATTCTATCAAAACTCAATAACTTCATTATATTAGTAAATATTTGGAAGGACAGAACCCTCAAAGCATGACATTATTTTTAAAACCATTTAAATAAATGTAATTTTCCATTTTAGTCCTCCCAGCTGCTCTGACTGTGAGTCCCAGCAGATCTCAGTTCTTTAAAGGAGACTCTGTGTCTCTGAGCTGTGAGGAGGACAACAGCTCTGCTGGATGGACTGTGAGGAGGAACACAACAAGAAGAACAAGAACTCAGTGTGGAGATGGATGGGGGATACCATCTGGTTCTACATGTAACATCTCCTACTTGTTCACATTAGACAGTGGAGTTTACTGGTGTGAGTCCAGAGAGGGATCAGCCAGCAGCAGCATCCAGCTCACTGTCACTGGTAAGATCAGACTGTGAAGTTAGTGTTGATGAAGCTGTGTGGAAATGGATGAAATGCTGTAGTTTGTCTCTGTGTTGAGGTGGATCAGTGATCCTGCAGAGTCCTGTCCTCCCTGTGATGGAGGGAGATGACGTCACTCTGAGCTGTCACACAAAGACCGCTCCCTCCAACCTCCCAGCTGCTTTCTATAAAGATGGCTCCCTCATCAGGACTGAGCCTGCAGGTCACATGACCCTCCACCATGTGACCAGCTCTGATAAAGGCCTCTACAGGTGTAGCATCAACGATCATGGAGAGTCTCCATCCAGCAGGATCTCTGTCTCAGGTCAGGAAGTAAAAACAGAAGTCCTTCATCTCTAGAGTAAATATCTGAACTGTGGAGATAATTTAATAAATATCTTTATTTTAGTGAAACCATCAACCACTGCTCCGACCACATTCCTTTCTCCTTCACCTTCCTCCCCTCCATCTCCTCCCTACCTGCTCCTGTCACTTCCATTTGTCATCGTTGTGGTTCTACTGCTGGTTCTGGTTCTGATGGTGAGACGATGTGTTCAGAGAAACTCGGAAGGTGAGACAGGCTTCTGGATCTGAATGCACAACTCGTTCTGTACATCAAGTCACACATTTCAAACCCATTCTGTTGGATTTTTACATGTTTTCCAGCTACAACCTGAAAATGTGTTCTTATTCAATAAACATTCTGACTCATTAAATTTAAATTCAATTACTTTCTCTTCAGGTTTATTCAATATTTCCCTTCCATAAGTGTTTAGTTGATTGATATTTCAGCAGATCTCAGTTAAAGTTGTTCCCTCTGTGCTGCAGTTTGTGGTTTTTCTGCTAACTGACTATAATACTCCGTGCTCGTCATGGTTCCTGTTTCTGTGTTTCAGCTAAATGTGGACCTCCTAACTTTCCATTAAATGGTAAATGGTAAATGGCTTGTACTTGTATAGCGCTTTAACTAGTCTTGACAACCTCCAAAGCGCTTTACACTACAGTCTTTGTATTTCACCCATTCACACACACATTCACACCCTGATGGGGGTGAGCTATGCAAGTAGCTACAGCTGCCCTGGGGCAGGCTGACAGAGGCGAGGCTGCCATACAACGGCGCCACCGGGCCCTCTGACCACCGCCAACAGGCCATGCGGGTGAAGTGTCTTGCCCAAGGACACAACGACAGAGACAGTCAGAGCAGGGAATCAAACTGGGAACCCGCCAATTGCAAGACGCACCCCCTAACCTCTGTGCCACCGTCGCACACATTAAGTGTGTTTAATGTAAAAGAAGAAGATGTCCATGTCTTACATCTCATTTGATTTATTATGTCCAAAGGTTAAATCAGAGCTAATAAACATGTAGAATAATTTTCACAACTACTTTGCTCCCCTGCGTTATTTCTGCACCATGAGGCTGTTTGCACCAAGCATGAGTGGCAGCAACATGTCTGTCACACCTAGCAGATTAGAACAATTCACACATTTTGTTTAGCCTCTCCCTGGGCTGCCACCTTACCGTGGTGGAGGGGTTTTTGAGTGTCCCAATGATCCTAGGCGCTATGCTGTCAGGGGCTTTATGCCCCTAGTAGGGTCACCCAAGGCAGACAGGTCCTAGGTGAGGGACCAGACAAAGAGCAGCCCAAAACCCCCCTTATAATGAATACGAACAATGGACGTTGTGTTCCCTCGCCCGGATGCGGGTCACCAGGGCCCCATTCTGGAGCCAGGCCTGGAGGTGGGGCACGTTAGCGAGCGCCTGGTGGCCGGGCTTTTGCCCATGGAGCCTGGCCGGAATCAGCCCGAAGAGGAAACATGGGTCCCCCTTCCAATGGGCTCACCACCTGTCGGAGGGGCCAAAGGGGTCAGTCATGGATTGTCGTCATGGATTGTCCATCACAAACATCATGTTCAAGCATAAGGGTGTCCACATGTGCTCTTGGCACCAGGACACCCTAGGCCATAGTTCAATGATCAACTTTGTTGTCGTTTCATCTGACCTGCGGCCGCATGCCTTGGACACTCGGGTGAAGAGAGGGGTGGAGCTCTCCACCGACCACTACCTGGTGGTGAGTTGGCTCCGATGGTGGGGGAGGAAGCCAGTCAGACTTGGCAGGCCCAAACGTACTGTGAGGGTTAGCTGGGACGGTCTGGCAGAGTCCCCCACTAGACGGAGCTTTAACTCCCACCTCCGGAAGAGCTTTGAACACGTCCCGAAGGAGGCGGGGGACATTGAGTCCGAGTGGACCATGTTCCGCGGCTAGTCTGAGCTGTGGCCGCAAGATTGTCGGTGCATGTCACGGCGGCAACCCTCAAACACGCTGGTGGACACCAGCGGTGAGGGAAGCCGTCAAGCTAAAGGAGTCCTACACGGCTTTATTGGCCTGTGGGACTCCGGAAGCAGCTGATGTGTACCGGCAGTCGAAGCGGCGGGCAAGCAGAGCCTGAGTGGGGTGGTGTGCTGCTGACCTCGACTCGGGACGTTGTGTTTTGGTGGGCGGAATGCTTCGAAGACCTCCTTAATCCCACCAACACGTCTTCCATTGAGGAAGCAGAGCCTGAGGACTCTGGGTCGGGTTCTCCCATCTCTGGTGCTGAGGTCGCCAAGGTTGTTAAAAAGCTCCTCGGCGGCAAGGCCCCGGGGGTGGATGAGATTCGCCCTGAGTACCTTAAGGCTCTGGATGTTGTGGGGCTGTGTTGGTTAACACAGCTCTGCAGCATTGCGTGGACATCGGGGGCAGTTCCCCTGGATTGGCAGGCTGGGGTGGTGGTCTCCCTATTTAAAAAGGGGGACCGGAGGGTGTATTCCAACTATAGAGAAATCACACTCTTAAGCCTCCCTGGTAAGGTCTATTCCGGGGTTCTGGAAAGGAGGGTCCATCGGATAGTCAAATCTCGGATTCAGGAAGAGCAGTGTGGTTTTCGTCCTGGCCATGGAACACTGGACCAGCTCTACACCCTCAGCAGGATTCTGGAGGGGGGAAAGGGAGTTTGCCCAACCAGTCTACATGTGCTTTGTGGATCTGGAGAAGGCATTCGACCGTGTCCCCTGAGGGATCCTGTGGGGGGGTACTCCGGGAGTACCGGGCCCTTTAATAAGGGCTGTCAGGTCTCTGTACGACCGGTGTCAGAGTCTGGTCCGCATTGCCGGCAGTAAGTCGGACTCAATTCTGGTGAGAGTTGGACTCCGCCAAGGCTGCTGATTCTGTTCATAACTTTTATGGACAGAATTTCTAGGCGCAGCCAAGGTGTTGAGGGGCTCCGTTTTGGTGGCCTTAGGATTGCGTCTCTGCTATTCGCGGATGACATGGTCCTATTAGGCCCGTTTACACTACACTTTTTTAACCGAGCCGAGACTAGTCCGAGCTCGGTAACCGAGATAACTCTTGTGTGTAAACGGTCAGCAGACTGAACCAGACCGCGCTAACGATAACCGGACCGCGCTAACTGCAGACCAGTTCCCCACCAGGTCTCGGACTGGTTTTTTTTAGCCCGGTTCCCTGATAACGAGGAGCGCATGAGCAGACAGCGTCATCCCCTTACAGTCAGCTGACTGTCAGCGGGTTTTCCGGCGTGTCTGGCTGCACGTCCAGATTCACACTCCATTCAGACAAATTTCAGACATTCATAATAATACTAGCTTCCTTACCGTGCCACACGGTTTCCAGAGATGACTCTGCTTATGAACCTCAGCGTCTGTTGTTGTTTCCTGCGTCTGTAAATCCTTATTAGACGTTCATTTGTCTTATCCACGTCCCAAAAGCCGACTCTATGTCTAACAATAACATCCTGAATATTACGGGTGCCGCCATTTTGATTTGCTCGGTCCCGCCTTCAATCCCAAAGAGCGGTAGTACCGCAGATCGCCACTAGGGGGCGAGGAGCAACCAAGGAACAAATAACCGAGATAACTCTTGTGTGTAAACGGCTGCATTTATCTCAGTTAACTGGACCAAGCTAGGACCGGTCTCGGCATGGCTCGGTTTTTAGGTGTAGTGTAAACGGGCCTATTGGCTTCATCAGGGCGTGATCTACAGCTCTCACTAGAGCAGTTCGCAGCCGAGTGCGAAGCGGCCGGGATGAGGATCAGTGCCGGGTTGGGGAGGATGTGCTGCCCCTAGTGGAGGAGTTCAAGTATCTTGGGGTCTTGTTTACGAATGAGGGGAAGATGGAGCGGGAGATCGACAGGCGGATTGGTGCGGCGTCTGCCGTGAAGCGGGCGCTGTACCGATGCGTTGTGGTGAAGAGATAGCTGAGCCAAAAGGCCTCCATCTGTATCTGCATGTGGGACAAACACTTAAACTATAACAGCAATAGCTATAACAAAAAAAATCAACTATCCAACCAGTACAGCTCCCTCCATCCTCCTTTGGTCCGTCCTTGTTTCCTCCATCCTCCTTGTTTCCTGCAGAAGAGAATCAGGAGTTAGTCTCATCTTTAAGGTAGGAGACGATAGAGAAGCTGCTGTCCCACATCATCTACAGATCTCTGATCTCAGAGCAGCTGCTTTCTCCAAAGTCTCATCAGCATCTCCAGCTCTGTTTCCTCCACCTTTCTTTTTTTTCCCCAGTGTCCTGTCTAGCAATGTGGCAGTAAGAATTGACACTAGATGGGATATTCTATAATGGTGGTTTACAAATCCCAACTAATATATTAGAGTTCCTAGATTTAACCTCCCCCAAACTACTGTCTAAATCATACAGGACACTGACTAAAATAGATTATTCAATATCTCTTCCTATTATGAAATGGGAAGTGGATTTATCAGTCACCTTTGAACAAAACTTCTGGGCTCAGATATGTCTAAGAACTTTCAAATTGAGTAGAAACACCAACTTACAACTAATACAATACAAAATCCTTCACAGAGTACACTACACAGGACAAAGATTATTCAAGATGGGTTTGGCACAATCTAATATCTGTCCACACTGCATAGGCAATCATCCTGATAATTATATTCATGCGTTATGGTTATGCACACCAGTCCAGAGGTTCTTGACACAAATATGTAAGGACTTATCAAAGTGCCTGAGCTATAAAATTACACCTTCACCATCAGTTTGCTTGCTCGGTAATTTTGAGGAAAGCCCTCTGGAAAAAGAAATAGTTTACATGGTTTTCACTGCATTATGTATCGCAAAGAAAACTGTCCTCATGAATTGGAAAAGTAAAGAAAATCTCAGTATCAATCAGTATAGAGAACTTTTGTTGGATCATATTAATCTTGAGACAGCATCTGCATCCACATCTAATCGATCTCTTTGGGCTCCTCTGATCAACACCATCACTTAGTGGAAAAAGGGGCGGTGGGTTGCTTCCTGCAGGGCGCAGTGGCTGGATGGAGGGGTTCCTGGGGCTCCTGGGGCTCCTGGGGCACTCGGAGTGGGGCGCCTGGTGGGTCTGACTCCAGGGTCTGTTGATCCCATCTGGGAAGGGCTTGGGAGGCCTACGGGCGGCCTACAGCAACCCCTTGCAGGGCTCTTGGGGAGCTGCATGGTGACGGACGTGGGTTACTGATCTGGTAGCTGTGCTGCCGTTGGGTGGGGCCGGGGTGGGCCGGGGTGGGTCTGGGGTCCCTGGGGCGAGCCGCCCTCGGGCGGGGGCCCCGGCGGGGCCTCGGGGGTTCCGGTTCCAGGGGGTGTGCCGCTTTCTGTGTGGGCCGGCGCACGCCCGGGTGTCCGCCCCTGCACGGGCCTCTGGTGCGCTGAGGGGCCTCGGGGCCTCGGGGCCTGTTGAGCTGGTAGGGGGGCATGGACATTAACATCTCAGGGCAGATGCTCTTCTCCTTCATTGGATCGGCACTCTGCTAGTGGGGGGAGGGGAAGGAGGGGGAGTAGGGACTTACCCAGCCTGGATGTCTACTGTCGAATGTATGGTGAGTTGTTTGAATGTTAGTGTTGGGGAGGGATTAAATCTACAGGGGGGGGGGGGGAATGGACGTTCTGGTGGGCTTGTGTCCGGCCCCCTGTCCCGGTCCTGGTCCATGTCGTCTCCCGGTGTGGGTTTCGCTTGGGGGGTGGGGTTTGGGATGGCTCGTGTGGGCCAGGGTCCCCCCCCTCTTATTTATTAATTATTTAATTTATTTATTTATTTATTTGGGGGGGGGGGGTAAAGCCAGTAGGCTTGGTGGGTGGGCTGGGGTGGTTGTGGTGTTGGTCCTGGTGGGTGGTTGGCTGGCGGGCCCTGCGGCCTCTCCCCGGGCTACGGTGGTGCCGCTGGCGAGGTCCCCTTCTCTGGGTGGGGCTTTTGGGGAGCGGGGGTGCCTATTGGAGTCAGTAGGGGAGCTGGCTCCCTGGGATGGCTCCCCAGTCCTTTGCTCCCCATCCTCAGACTTCTCCCTCTGCCTGCTTCATCACGCCGCCACACATGTAGGTCCTTGGGGAGGGGGCGTTACTGGAGGTTGCCACTTTCTGGTGACGTCCCTCTCCCCAATTTTATCATGCATTTTAGACACTTTCACTCCAAACAATTTCCCAACGCACACTCATGTAGGCCATGGTATGGGGGGGGGGGGGGGGGGGGCTTATGTTGTGTGAGACTCACCTCGGACGACTCCCTTCACCTCCTCTCGCACTTAGACATTGAGTTCTGGGCAGTTGCTTGGAGGGGGTGTGCTGGCACCAGCTTCATTCCGGAGGGGGGGTGGGCTGTGCCGTGCACCCTCTTCGGCGCTCCCAGTTTTTAAACACACTTGAAAACAACATGCAACAACACAACATCTGAGCGGGTGTAGGAAGGATCGGGGTCTTTTGCACACCCCCCGTTCTCCGATGGCGGCAAGGAGTCTGGGGCCTGGAGGAGGTGTGGGCCACTGTGTCCGGGGTCTTGGCGGGGGGCTGCTATGGGTAGTCAGTGGCTTGCCAGATCTGGGGCTGATGCCTCCGCTTCCCCCAGGAGGGGTGGGGGGCAGGGGTGGCTAGGGTAAGGTAAAGCAAGTAGGCTTGGTGGGTGGGCTGGGGGGGGTTGTGGTGTTGGTAAGGAGGAGGTTTATTAGGTATTAAGGGAGTACGGAGTGTTCTGGCTGGGTGGCCCGTACGGGTCGTGTTGGCCCCCCCTCTTTCGGGGCCTGGTCCGGGGGGCGGGGCCGGGGGGCGGGCACAAGCAGTCTCCGCTAGGTGCGGAGCCCATCCCCCCACGTCCTGCCCTCCTCCGCTGCGCTGGTGGGCGCCTTTGCCCTCTGCCGCATTGGTGGGCCTCGGGTTTGGGGCGGGTTCCCGGGTGTGCACCGGCCCACTCCTGGCGGCTACTTTGCGGGGCCTGGCCCCCCGGGGCCCCTCAGCCCATGGCTGGTACCACTTCAGCGGGGCTGGCTGCCGGGGGAGCCCACGGGCTCGTCCCCGCGGCTCTTGGGGGCGTCGGCAATGCGGTGGCTAGGGGATTTCCTCGGGGTCGTCTCTCCTCTTTCCTTGGGGGGGCGGGGGGGGGGGGGGGGGGGGGGGGGGGTTGCAGATATCCTGTGTCGGCCCCTCCTGGGCGCCCTGCTTTAGGGGCCCCTTTGGGAGTCCGGGGTTATGGGTCCCCTGACTCCTGCCTCTGTGCTCGGGGAAGGCAGGCCTTTGGTTCTCCACAACCACTATTGAGCTATTTCCTTCTGGATAATTTTCACCTAAACTAGTGCACTCTCACAAACTCCCACAGGTGCAGGGTTCCAGGTATTAAGTGTTCACTTATATACAGAAAGCCTGTAGTTTATTTATGTTCTTTCACTTTCTTTTTTCAGGTTTCACTTTACACATGTCAGCTTAAATAATAATACATATGATTTAGCAATTGCATCTAGGTGTTATTCGATTGTATCTGTTGCTTTATCTCTGTTGGTTGTGCTGTTCTTTTTGCATCTGTCTTTCCAGGTGATGGAGCAGACGGAGAATGTTTTATCACTCTCTCCATTTATCTCTTCTTTCTTTCACCTCTTCTCTTTCTTTTTTTTCTCTTTCTTCTTGTTCTTCCTTTACTCTCCCATTGTGGTGTCCATTTAATTTGAAATTCTCCCTGCAGGAATCACAATAAAGCTATTTACATGCATAAATCAAGCGGAGCACTATCGCGAAAGCTGTTCGCTCCACTTCTAAAAGCAAAATCTGTCGAGCTCTATCTGGCATTGAGACATCAATTCCTATTGCTACATTGCTAGACAGGACACTGGGGGGAAAAAAAGGGAAAAAAAGAATTGATGTCTTAATGCCAAATAGAGCTGCAGCTCTGCAGCTTGTCATGTTGCTTAAAGTGACTAAACAGCTTATTGGTAGAAATCTTTCTCCACATTTAACAGGATCCTGAGGAAAGTTCTGGAGAAAAACAGACATCTAGACACATTTTCAGGTGTTCAGGTCCAGGGGACCCAGAGCTGATCAAAGCAGTAGATTGGTGTCCTCCAGTCTAAACCTGCTGTTTGTGAGTCTTCATGTATCTGTGTGAGCTCTGAGCGTCTAAACGTAACAATTTTGACAAATGCTCAAAAACCAGCGCAAAATTTAACCTCCAACACCGACCTGCACATTTTCTCTGTTTCTGTCGCTGCAGCAGACAGAGTGACACAACATGGCTTTGCAGAGTTGTTCCTGTTACAGCAAATCAGCACGACCAATAAGATAGGTGTTATGCCAAAAAACATGTAAAAAATCATAATAAATATCAGTTTGGAATGTCTAAAGCATTAAATAGACGATAATTATTTTTATTTTATGTTATTCCTCATCTGCAATAAAAATCTTGTTAAAAATCTCTTCATTTCATTTTAAGTTCCAAAAAATCCCTCAATGATTTTATTCCCTTAGTTAACTAAATATTAATTTGTGTTTATCACAAGAAAGGACTTGAATAAAGAAACAGCCCAAAAACATTTTAGATTTACTTTTTATTTTAGGGAAAGTAAAGACTTAATAAAGCGTGTACAGTATGTTTAGAAAAAAGTTAAGTAATAAAAAGACTCAAATTAAACAACTTTGAATCCTATGAAATACATTTATGAGCTTCATTCTTTGATTTATAAAAAATCAACAGAGAAATATTAAAGTTGCAAAATTTAACTTTGAAAAACATAAAATCTCACATTTTAGTCACAAAAAGGCACAGGTTCTAGTGATATTTAATCTGTCCAAACTTTTTAAATGCTTTTTATTTGTGTCAATAGAGAGATTCTGTTTTTGCAGGATGAATGAAAAAAAGTGAATAAACTACACAAAAACGAACTAAATAAATGAATAAACTGAGGCATGTTTTCCATTCCAACAAAACACTGTTATTTATCCACCAGTCAGCTTGTTGAAAGCATCTGAAAGGTTTTAAGGGATCATTAAGTTTTTACAGTACTGCTGTAATTCTGCTGCTCCAGTTCAGCTTCTGGTGCTGGAGGTGGGTCAGGTCTGGGTGAAGAATATTTCTGCATCCTATGATGCACATAAACAACACGAAGAACCACAATAACAAAACCTGAAAGACCAAGTATCAGTCCGTCCTTTATCTCTGCAGAAGAGAACCAGGTGTGTCTTTATAGTCCCTTTATATTCTGTCACAGAGCTGAAGGTTTCTTCAGCTGGAAATGATGCCTTGATGTTCACTCTTCAGCTGGAGGAAGGTTTTCAGTATTCATAGGTTCAAGTTCTTCTCCTGCTGCAGGAGATGAGTTCTGTCCCTGACACAATTGTTCCCGATTTCTATAGAGCAGAAAACCAAAAGGTGAAACCAAAACAAAGAATCCAACGAGTCCTACTATGAAACCAACTATCCAGCTAGTACAGCTCCCTCCATCCTCATTTTGTCTGTCCTTGTTCCCTCCATCCTCCTTTAGTCCATCCTTCTTTCCTCCATCCTCCTTGAGTTTCTCCTCATTCCCTGCAGAAGAGAATCAGGAGTTAGTCTGATCTTTCAGCTAGGAGACGATAGAGAAGCTGCTGTCCCTCATCATCTACTGATCTCTGATCTCAGAGCAGCTGCTTCCTCCAGAGTCTCATCAGCATCTCCAGCTCTGTTTCCTCCACCTTTCTATTACGCTCCCTCCTCTGAAGGTCCACTAGATTAAATGTTGTAGACAGCAGCAGACCATAGCAGCAGTTCTTGAAGGTGACCTTGTAGTGCAGCTCTGCAGCTTGTCATGTTGCTTAAAGTGACTAAACAGCTTGATGGTAGAAATCTTTCTCCACCTTTAACAGGATCCTGAGGAAAGTTCTGGAGGATTGTTGCTGTTCTGCTCCAGAACAGCAACAATCCTCTGATCCAGAAGCTGTTCTCTGAAAGCCAGGAGTCCATCTTGGTGCTGGCCAGGAGCAGATCACATGATGCTGCTCTACATATCTGATGTCTGACTACTGGGGACTGAAATAGACTTTATTCTGCATTGATTTCAGCATCTTTACCTGAAATCAGCTGATTGCTAAATGACTGGAATGACATGGAGACTGATTTTAAACAGAGTCACTGCCAGCCCTCATTTATCTTCTGATTCTCCACATTTGTTTCTATGTCTTCAATAATAAATAAATGTCTTAGAGCACATCAGTAGAACTGTAATAATAGATGATTTTAGCAACAGCAGCAAAGCAGCATCTGATGCTTCTTGAACTAAATCAAAGCAGCTGGATGACGTTCTACATTTCTTTTGGACTTTCTGGAAGAAAACTGTCAAATTGTTCAGTTCTAGGATGGTTCTGTCAGAAATGAAAACCAGGATTCATTGAAGTCTTTCTGTCCATCTCCATCATCTAACATCTGATCTGTTTCTCTCTTCCATCAACAACCAGGAAGCTGCAGGAGCTTCTGATCCACAAACAAACTCACCTGCTTCAACTGTCAGGTTAATGATGCTGATGGGCTCAGTGTCCAGTAGAGATCTCTTCCTGCGATTGTTTCTAGCATAATCAACTCGACACTCATATCTTCCTGTATCATTAGTCGTCACGTTCTTCAGAACCAAAGACACGTCTCCATTCTTCACGTCCAGCAGAGACACCCGGTTCCTAAAGGATGGAGACTGACCCTCTGGAAAAAACTGATTGTCTCTGTACACAAGAACATAATGATCTGACTCCAGATCAGTTCTGCTCCACTCTACAACTATAACATCTTTGTTCTCAGCTGCTCTACATGTCAGAATGACGTTGTCTCCTGGTTCTGCTGTGATGATTCTCTGACCTGCAGGAGAGAAAACAACACAGAGCAGGAGTTAGAGAGGAGCTCTGAACATTAACTATGATTTAATGTCTAATCCTGCTTTAGAAACAGAAACATTGGTTGGTTTAAACAACTATAGTTATTTTCTCATTGAATCATTAAAATCTGAAACCAACAAGAACCATTTTCTGTCTCCAGGCCTCAGCAGACCATCATCATGTCTCAGACCAGAGAAGAACCAAAAGTTCAATTCAATTCAATTTTATTTGCCAAATCATGAAACATGTCATCTCAAGGCACTTTACAAAGTCAAGTTCAATCATATTATACAGATTGGGTCAGATTATACAGATTGGTCAAAAATGTCCTATATAAGGAAACCAGTTGATTGCATCAAAGTCCCGACAAGCAGCATTCACTCCTGGGGAACCGTAGAGCCACAGGAAGAGTCGTCTGCATTGTACATGGCTTTGCTGCAATCCCTCATACTGAGCAAGCATGAAGCGACAGTGGGAAGAAAAACCACCCATTAACGGGAAGGAAAAACCTCCGGCAGAACCGGGCTCAGTATGAACGGTCATCTGCCTCGACCAACTGGGGTTACAGAAGACAGAACAGAGACACAACAAGAGAAACAAAAAAGCACAGAAGCACACATTGATCTAGTAATCTGTTCTACATTAGATGGTAGTAGCGGGTGAGCCGTCTTCTCTGGATGATGTCACAGTTAACAGAACGCCAGACCAGGTGTACCTACTATGAAGAAAAAGAGAGAGAGCAAAAAGTTAAAAGCTGAAATGACGACAGTCATTTCAATGTAATACAATGCAAAACTGGAGAACAGTAGACTGAAGAACAGTAGAAATCAGTAGAGTGAGAAAATTAGACCCTGATGTCCTCCAGCAGCCTAGGCCTATCACAGCACAACTATAGAGATAGCTCAGGGTATGAGCCACTCTAACTATAAGCTTTGTCAAAAAGGAAAGTTTTAACATTAGTCTTAAAAATAGATAGGGTGTCTGCCTCACGGACCAAAACTGGGAGTTGGTTCCACAGGAGAGGAGCCTGATAGCTAAAGGATCTGCCTCCCATTCTACTTTTAGAGACTCTAGGAACCACCAGCAGACCTGCAGTCTGAGAGCGAAGTGCTCTGTTAGGAACATACGGGGTAATCAGAGCTCTGATATATGATGGAGCTTGATTATTAAGGGCTTTATACGTTAGAAGGAGAATTTTAAATTCTATTCTTGATTTAACAGGAAGCCAATGAAGGGAAGCTAAAATTGGAGAAATATGATCCCTCTTGTTGATTTTCATCAGAACTCTTGCCGCAGCATTTTGAATCAGCTGAAGACTTCGAACTGCATTTTGTGGACTTCCTGATAGTAAAGAATTACAATAGTCCAGCCTTGAAGTAACAAATGCATGGACTAGTTTTTCAGCATCACTCCTGGACAGAATGTTTCTAATTTTGGCGATATTCCGGAGGTGAAAAAAGGAAACTCTGGAAACCTGTTTAATATGGGATTTAAATGACATGTCTTGGTCGAAAACAACACCAAGATTTTTAACTTTATTACCAGATGCCAAGTTAATGCCATCCAGATTAAGGGATTGATTAAGAACTTTTTTTTTGAAGACTCTGGCCCAAAGATTACAACTTCTGTCTTGTCAGAATTTAAATGCAGGAAATTTAAAGTCATCCAGCTTTTGATGTCATCAAGACATGACTGCAGTCGAAGTAACTGATTGGATTCATCAGGATTTATGGATAAATATAGCTGAGTGTCATCAGCATAACAGTGGAAATTAATCCCATGCTGTCTGATTATTTTGCCAATCGGAAGCATATATATATAGTAAATAGAATTGGTCCAAGGACTGAACCCTGTGGTACTCCACAAGTGACCCTAGAGTTTGAGGAAGATTTATTATTAACATGAACAAACTGGAATCTGTCCGACAGATAAGATTTAAACCAGCCTAATGCTTTTCCCTTAATCCCTACAGTATGCTCAAGTCTTTGTGGGAGAATATTGTGATCAACTGTATCAAATGCAGCACTGAGATCTAACAGGACAAGTATAGACACATGTCCATTATCTGAGGCCATGAGAATATCATTGGTGACCTTCACCAGAGCTGTTTCAGTGCTATGATGAGCTCTGAAGCCTGACTGAAACTCCTCAAGTAGGTCATTACTTTGTAAATGTTCACATAGTTGATTAGCAACTACTTTCTCAAGAATTTTAGATAAGAAAAGAAGATTAGATATAGGTCTGTAATTTACTAACTCATCTTGATCAAGAGATGGTTTCTTAAGTAAAGGTTTAATAACAGCTACTTTAAAAGCCTGTGGTACATATCCATTTACCAAGGATAGATTAATCATGTCTAAAATAGGACCACTGATCAGAGGGAATACCTCCTTAAACAACTTGGTTGGGATTGGGTCTAACATACAGGTAGAAGGTTTAGATGAAGCTAAAATTTTAGATAGCTCAGAAAGCTCTACTGCTTTTAAACAGTTCAGACACTGCGCAGGTTCTAAGGATTCCTCCAACGCTGCCTCACTTACTGAAGATGAGGTAATCATGTTTGGGAGGATGGCAATTATTTTATTTTTAATGGAATCAATTTTATTTATGAAGAATCCCATAAAATCATTACTGCTAAGAGCTAAGGGAATGGATGGATCAACAGAGCTGTGGCTCTGGGTAAGTTTGGCAACTGTACTGAAGAGAAATCTAGGATTATTCTTATTCTCCTCAATTAATGATGAAAAATATGCTGCTCTAACTCTGCGAAGGGTCTTGTTATACAACAATAGACTGTTCTTCCAGATTAAGTAGGATTCCTCTTGGTGTGTAGAGCGCCATTTTCTCTCCAATTTCCTAACATTGTGCTTCAAGGAACGCAGCTCTGAATTAAACCAAGGAGCCAGCTTCCTGTGAATTATCAGCTTCTTTTTCAAGGGAGCTACATTGTCTAATGCAGAACGCAATGACGAAGTCATACCGTTTACAAAGACATCTATTTGTGAATTGGAAGAAACAACATTGCTGCCATCTACAGGGCATTTCTGCAATACGGAGGATATTAAAAAGAGGACAGACTCTTTAAGTTTTGATACAGCATTATCCGATAAAGATCTACTATAATGGAACCCTCTTTTGGGGGTGGAGAACTCAGTTAGATTAAACTCAAATGTTATTAAAAAATGATCAGATAGGACAGGGTTGTGAGGAAATACTGTTAATTCTTCACAATCAATGCCATATGTCAGCACAAGGTCTAAAGTATGGAGTGCGTCGGTTTATGCACATTTTGAGCAAAACCAATTGAATCTAGGATAGTTTTAAAGGCTACACTAAGGTTATCACATTCTGTGTCAACATGGATGTTAAAATCACCCACTATAATAGCCTTATCAGTATTTAACACCAAATCAGATAAGAAATCTGACAACTCATCCAAAAACTGAGTGTAAGGGCCTGGTGGACGATACAAAACAACAAACAGAAGAGGTTTTATTGCTTTGCAGTTTGGATGAGGGAAACTGAGGGTTAAATGTTCAAAAGAACTGTAGTTATTAATTGGCCTGGGACTAATTAATAAATCAGACTGAAAGATGGTTGCCACTCCTCCTCCTCTTCCCACAGATCTGGGAATGTGGAAATTTGAATAATTGGAGGGAGTTGACTCATTTATACTAACATAGTCCTCTTGTAGCCAGGTTTCTGTGAGACAAAACAAATCAATCTGTTTATCAGAAATCAATTCGTTAACTAACAAAGTCTTTGGAGGGAGAGACCTTATATTTAATAGACCACACGTAATTGTTTTATTTTTAGGTTCAAGGTGAACCGTATTGATTTTTATTAGGTTTTTATGATTTGTTCCTTTTAGATAAGTTTTTGATCTGTTAAGTTTTGGCCGTGGGAAAGACACCGTCTCAATAGGATAATGGATGGGTAACAGTACAGAAGCTGCAGAGAGGTGTGTTAAACAACGGCTCTGCCGTCTCTGCTTTAGCTCACAGATATCAGAGTTTCACATAATTATCAACCATCAACACTAAATTTAAGTTACAGTGGAAACCCTGCATCAGATCTTGTTAAACATTGTTTTGTGTTGACATCATGCAAGTACCCGGTTCGATCCCCAGTCTTGGCACTCTGGGTCCCTGAGGAAGACCCTTAACCCCAGATTGCTCCCAAAGCGCCACAGAGTGGCAGCCCACTGCTCCCCAAGGGTGATGGGTTAAGATGCAGAAGTGAATTTCTCCATTGTGAGATTAATAAAGTTCAATTATATTATTATTATCATGATCCAGAGGAACCAAGGTGTCTGATTTAAAGTTCTCCCACCAGGAGAACCTCATGTGGACCCATGTTACCTTTGAGCTGCAGGATAATCAATCAAAATGTATTTATATAGTGATATCATCTTTATTGTCATTGAAACATACATTACAACGAAATTTGTTCTCTGCTTTTAACCCATCACCCTTGGGGAGCAGTAGGCTGCCATGTGCGGCGCCCCGGAAGCGTTCTGGGGTTAAGGGTCTTGCTCAGGGACCCAATAAGCAATAAGCAATATTTCACCACTGGGTGGGGCTTGAGCACTGCCTGCAGATCAAAACAAGGTGTGCATCAAGCAACGCCTCTCTCTGCTTCAGGGACCATAGACATAGAAGAGTAGACACCGCATTGACTGTCGCAGCGCAGGAAATTACGCCCGCCATCTTGGGGCGGTCGATCTGCCACCCTATCCTTCTGATTCAAAAGATATAGTTTATATTTTTGATTAGAATGTGATTTTTCTAATATTAGGTAGAGAGATATACGGATGCTATAAACAGAGTCCAGGTTTTTGTGACCTGGTCTCTCCAACATTGCCTCTGCTCAATGAAAGTATCAGAGCTTTTGACATTAGTGAATATATATATATATATATATATATATATATATATATATATATATATATATATATATATATATATATATATATAGTAAATTATTGACTGATTAACTGATTTTAACTTTTGTCCTACTAGACCTGGTGGATCTTGACAGATCACAGCATCTAAATGGTTCTATGTCATTTGAGGCATTTTCTTCTACTGGTTCTCCTCAAGGGTGTGTTCTTTTTCCTCTGCTGTTATGGCGGTCTGACCGTGTTTTTTCCCCCACACCATAAAGACGTGTAAATAAACCTTTCCCTTGCAGAGATAAAAATCATAAACTGTGAATTTAATCAATAAATAAAATGTATTGTAATGATACGTATTGGAAGCTGTCCGGTTCTGTTCGTCCTTAAAATAAAGTGTCAGCAGCAAAACCTCGGTCTGGTGCTTGGGTGTCATGACGGAACTTTACAGTATTCACACAAAAATGTATCTATCTAAAATAAATCTTCTTCTACGCTTCATATTAACATGAAACATCCGCATTCTGCTGTGGACGTGCACCTGGCTATTGGCCTCTGATTCAACCATTCTCGCAAATATACTCAATTGGCTGAAATCAGGGAAGCTATCAGGCAGCTCAGACAACTAAGGTGATAAAGGAGGAGAGGAACAGAAAGACAGGAATCAGAATTGCAATGGATCTGAGAGACGAAAACGAGCAAGAATCAAAAAATGTTTCTTTCTCTCACCTGACGTTACGTCGTTTACGTCAGAAGAGTAAAAATTTAATTTGGGCCGAAAGTTTTATTCACGAGATTAAATTGAGTGACTTGGTCTCTCGATGCGGATATGACTCTAAGGGGACACAATAAATCATACTTGACTAAAGGAGCCAATTTGTGATGATACTGCATTTCCCCCTATGTACCATTGTGGCTATTAAACATTTTTAGGGAGACTGGGTGAACCACATCATACAGTTTAAGCAATTCATATCAGAGTGACCTTATCTCCATTTAAAGCTGCAGCTCCCATTCATTTTCTACCATCTTAATTAATTTTACTCATTTTGATCAAAAATTTTAAATTGGTGCCAACATTCACTGACCTTGGTGAGTCTTGCAGCACATCAATGATGTCAGAACTGGGGGAAAAAGTCAGGTTACAGTTTCAGGTTTGATTTTCACAAAGACATCAGACCCATAAACAGAATATCTGTATGTAGATCTTCACCAACAGCTTCCTGTTCATTTCACACCAAAGACAAACACGTTATCTGCTTTTAAACTGTTGGCTGTTATAAAAATCATACTATACTATAAAATATATTTTACTTACCCAGTAGACACAGTAAGGATGTTTTCATCGTCATCTTGACACAAATACTTTAAACCTGCAATGAATTGATTTCCTCTGTAATGAGCCTCTTATCTTTGTCTGTAAACACGCCTGCTGTGGTTTCCTCTGGCTGCCACCTAAGCAACATCCCTGTCTGTCTACCTTCACATGGGTTACATAAAGGAGAGAGATTTTATCATAAAAGTATTAATACCATACCAACAGGTTCTTAGCTTGGAAATATGCATACACTGATTAGAAAGTGATTAGTGGATTTGTGTGTGCATCATGGTCAGCAGGCCAGAGTTAAACCATAACCAGCACATAAACACATGGACTGAAGGTTGCAAAGCTCAAACTGTGTGCGTGAGAATTGTGTAGCTAGGAGGAAGTGGCTCAGTTTTGCTTTTGCAGTTCTCTGCAGTGTTTTCTGCTGCCAGAGAGGCTGTGGTTGGAAAACCTGCTTTTGCAGTGGCAGCTGTTTCTTTACAAATTTGATTTTCTATTTGGTTCTTTCTGTTTAATTTCTGCTCTCCCCCTTCATGTGCTTTTAGTGTGGCTATAGCTGCTCCCAATGTAGAAATATTTTAAAATCTTTTTTGTTCAACCTCACAATGCTTTTAATCATTTCTTACAGTAAGTCTTGATTTTGACTTTTTTTCTCTTCCTTTAACAAAACAAAGGAAATAATAGGACAGCCTCAGCTGTTCTGATGAACACTGAGTTTGACCAACATCAGCTGGTCAGTTTAGACCAGAACCGGACTGATCTGCAGGAACCATTAACTTTCTGGACCAACTTAAAGTGGAGGACCAGTGGAGGACTCTGCTGACTGATGCTCAGCTGCTGCAGGTCTGCCTGAGTGATAAACAGCAGATGGCGCTCTAACATGGTCTGTCTCAGTAACAATCAGATTTATTTACTTTTTAAGATTTGGGCTTCATTCGGATATCCTCAATAACAGCACCCAGCTCCTGTTCCTTGGCCTTTCATGTGTTGTGCCCAGAAAGCTGCTGGACCAGATTCTGTCTATCCATCCACCTTGAAGCACTGTGCTGACCAGCTGTCTCCTGTGTTCAGACATTTTTAACACCTCACTGGTCACGTGCCTGCCTGCTTCAAATCCTCCACTATCATCCATGCTCCCAAAAAGCCAAGGACCACAGGACTTAATGACTTTAGACCCGTTGCTCTGACCTCTGTGGTTATGAAGTCCTTTGAGCACCTTGTGCTTTCACACCTTAAAGAGATCACTGACCCCCGCCTGGACCCCGTACAGTTTGCCTACAGAGCCAACAGGTCTGCAGACAACGCTGTCAACCTGGCTCTCCACCACATCCCCCAGCACCTGGACTCTGCAGGAACCTACGCCAGGATCCTGTTTGTGGATTTCAGCTCTGCCTTCAACACAATCATCCCAGCTGAGTGCGCCCGACTCCACCTGCAGGTGGATCACAGACTTCCTGTCTGACAGGAAGCAGCATGTGAAGCTGGGAAAACATGTCTCTGACTCACAGCTCATCAGCACTGGTTCCCCCCAGGGCTGTGTTCTTTCTCCTCTGCTCTTCTCTCTGTACACCAACAGCTGCACCTCCAGTCATCAGTCTGTCAAGCTCCTGAAGTTCCTGACGACACCACTCTCATGGGACTCATCTCTGATGGTAACGAGTCCGCCTACAGGTGGGAGGCTGACCATCTGGTGACCTGGTGCAGGGAGAACAACCTGGAGCTCAACGCTGTATAAACAGTGGATATGGTTGTGGACTTCAGGAAGAACTCAGCCCCAGCTACCCCCATCACCCTCTGTGACTCCACCATTGACACTGTGGAGTCTTTCCGCTTCCTGGGAACTATCATCTCCCAGGACCTAAAGTGGGAGCTGAACATAAACTCCCTCACCAAGAATGCCCAGCAGAGGATGTACTTCCTGAAGAAGGCAGCTGAAGAAATTCAACCTGCCAAGGACAATGATGGTGCAGTTCTACTCCTCCATCATTGAGTCCATCCTCACCTCCTCCATCACCATTTGGTACACTGGTGCCACCGCTAAGGACCAGAGCAGACTGCAGTGTGTCATCCGGTCTGCAAAGAAGGTGATTGGCTGCAGTCTTCCATCTCTCCAGGACCTGTATGCCTCCAGGACTCTGAGGCGTGCAGGGAAGATTGTGGCTGATCCCTCGCACCCCAGTCACAGACTATTTCAGTCACTTCCCTTTGGCAGGAGGCTGCGGTCCATCAGGACCAAAACCTCACGCCACAAGAACAACTTTTTCCCATCTGCTACCAGCCTTATGAACAAGGCCAAGAGCCACCCGTTAAACTGGACACTGTCTCTCTTCCCCGTTCAGGACCTACAAGCTTCTGCGTTACATTAACGCACAGTTTACTGAGTGTATATAGCTTCTGTATATATATCTATTCTATTTTATTTTGTTTTGTCTGCAACATCAACACCAAGTCAAATTCCTTGTGAGTGCAAACCTACTTGGCTATAAACTTTATTCTGATATTCAGACCATGATGAGGGAATGAATGAAGTCAGACTGAATTCTGAACATGTACCATGGAGGAGGGACCCTTCCCAGCAGTGTTCCATGCTACAAGACCACTCTCCACATACCAAAGGTCAGAGCACTTCTGACCAGACCTTCATACCACTTCTTCCTGGAGCACTTCAGGACAAAGCTACTTCTTCTTCACCATTCGATCCTCCCTGAGACAAAGGAGGAAAGAGGAGCTGGCTTGAGGAAAGCTAGCATCATGCGGGTCTCAAAGCCCCAAAAGCCCACAAGCTGCACAGAAAGTTCTGTGAAACTCATCTGCCTGCTACGATGGAGTGAAAAAGTCTCGTCCTCTGCTGAGCCGAGGACCTGAATCCGAAGTTTCATCACCCAGATCGAAGCTAAGTTGAACTCTGACTTTTGCGCAACCAGCCGTGAAATACAGAATACCAAAACAGCTTTGTTAATTTTTGTCAGCTGTTGCAGGAAAGCAGACTCGAGATGACGCAGATCGGACGGATTCCTTCACCAGACAAGCTGAGAGATCAGAGAACGCTGCCTGGAGGATGTTGGCCCAAGCTGCCCCGATCACGCTGTCGGCTAGCCCATAGCTGCATGGCCGCATGTCTGCATGCTGAAATTACTTTTTCCCTTTTCAGTGCCCGCTTCCTTGGATGACCAAAGTGGACGGAAGTCACACGAGGCGCTGTCAGGTCGGGCAGGACTGAGGCAGGGAAAGGTTACACAGTCATTTGGAAATGTTTGTGTAATGCCTTTACATGTTCTTTTCAACAGAGAGCTAACGGAATTAGCTCATGCTAGCACATGGTACCCTATCATTACCAATGTGTTTCGAGTGTTTTAATGGTTACAACAAACGTTATCTCTACAAGGGTTTCATACATTGATGGGAAATTAAGGTTTATGTTTTCCGGCCCACTCGTTATGACTAAAATTAAAGCCAAACCTTTTAAAGTCAACGCCGAAAATCCGCTAGCCAAAATGCTATTTAGCTTCTGGTTGCATTGTGAATATGTTGAAACACATGTCAAATGTTGTTCTGATTTAGCTAAGCTAATTTAACCTCAATTCACATCCCTTAAGATGAACTTTGGTTCTTTAACTTAAATAAAATGTTATTTCATCAAATAATGTTTTGTTTAACTCAGGGTTCACATTGTGAATTGATTGGTTAGTTAAGCTAATTTAACTCCATTCCATGTTCTTTGAGTCAGGGAACCAGGATTCACTGAATTGTTCTGATTGTGATCAACCACTGTTATGTTGTCTTTTGTCTTATTTTGCATGTAAATAGCTTAGCTTCTTTTTATCTTCATTTTGCTTAGTA
The DNA here is from genome assembly GCF_011125445.2 of Fundulus heteroclitus. Taxonomy (NCBI): domain Eukaryota; kingdom Metazoa; phylum Chordata; class Actinopteri; order Cyprinodontiformes; family Fundulidae; genus Fundulus; species Fundulus heteroclitus. The sequence continues at coordinate 241,040 of NW_023396499.1, forward strand.
GTTCAGTTAAGTTTAACTAGCCTAGTAGAGAGGATTTATTGACTGTAATATAGTGTTAATTCAGAACAGCATTATATTGGGATGTTTTCTGAATGTTAATTTTATTTCTGCTATTAAATTCTTGAACTTGAAGAGAAGTTGTCACTCCTATATTCTATATGTGTGCAGAGTTTGTTGTTAGAAGATCCCTAGTGCTCAAATTCATCCCTTTCAACCGTTGTCCTGATATCAGCTTAAGAGCTGATTATCACCAGACAATACTTAACAGACAGTGAGTTATTTATTGAACATTAAATAACTTTAAACAGTATATAACGGCACAACACGTGAGTTCAACAGTAAGAACTCTATCATGGGGAGGAAGGAGCTTCGGACTGCTGTGCCGACTTCGTTCAGCCTTTAACTCTGACATCCTTACATATTGGAAATGCACATGGATGATTCTAGTCAAATCAGGACCTATAGTCTTCAGAAAATAGTCTACTCTCTGGACATTTTTTTTCATATTGGTGAGGTGAACACACAGAAAACTAACAGATGACACTCGAAAAGAGCCCACAAGTACCTCATATCTCCTTTGACGAACTTGCCCTCATCTTCTTTGTAATTTTTGTCCACATGGAAACTTTCTGAAAACGATTCAACATCTACCCAGGAGTCTTTGTCAATTCTGATCGCTAAATAGTAGAGATTTCAGGTGCCACCTTTAAATTGACTGCTATGTTAGTACTATAGCATTCTCTGCAAACCTCAAGTCAATTTAAGTAATGCTCACGTGAGAAAAAACTTAAAAGTGGACATTTAATTGCTTGAAAAAAACTGATTAAGAGGAAACGCTTATGAGACTGTATGTGTAACATCATCCATGCTAACCTGGGGGAAGCTTTCAACACATCAACCTCAAGGATAAACTAACTTCTAGCTGCTGGTGTTTCCCTGCTGCAGTCAGAGATTTTTGACAGTTTTAACTGGTTACTAAACCCAGTGTTAGCAAAGCTTAAACATGCTCAGATTCAACCAGCTGCATTTTTGCATATCTTACCATTTTACAGGGAATTAAAGCTTTGATTTTAAACATTACCTCCAATTTTTTTTTTCAGACATATAACAGGTTATGTTTCCACATTACTTAACTGGAGAAACTGGTAGACAACATGGAAATGTTATTTTAGTTGTTATGTGACCCTCATCCCTTGAATTTCTTTAGAATATTATTCTGGAAATAACAGTGAAGTAGAATTCAAGTCAGACTAAGTCAGTCTACTGAAAGAAAGGCCTCACAGCCTTTGAGGATGAATGAATTACAAATTAAAGTTCCCATCAAAACCATGTTTTTTCTGGTCCCTGATACAGTTTTGTTGGACCTCTGACATGTGTGTGAAATGGCAGTGTAATACGGGAGGTATGAATAGAGGTGGTTCATATTTATATAACGGTTATATTCATAATATCAACATTTAACCCTATGTACATCTTGTCATGTCATCCCCCATGGTCCATTAACCACTGGGGGGGGGGGGGGGGGGGGGGGGGTTACCACTACGCCTCCAAAGGTTGAAAATTTGTCGACATCATGCACACTTCACGTAATCAACCAGTAACCAATAAAAACAGAAATCGTTCACGCGTCATTTCATGTGCTCTGGGATTGTGAAAAGATACTGAAGAGTCAGAGGCCGTAAAGGTTCCGCTCCAGCTTAGCCTCAGCCAGAAACTCTGTTCCAGCTCAGTCACAGCCAGAGACTCTGTTCCAGCTCAGCCCGCAGTCTAGGGTTCGCCGGCTCCTGTGCTCCGTCCTGGTTTCAAGTTCTTGGCTGCTGGGTTCCGTCCTGGCCTCAAGTTCTCAACTCCTGGGTTCCGTCCTGGCCTCAAGTTCTCAACTCCTGGGTTCCGTCCTGGCCTCAAGTTCTCGGCTCCTGTGCTCCGTCCTGGTGTTAGGATATCAACGAGGTCAAGTGGAACGAACTGTTTATCCCAGGACTGTCTGCCACACTTGGATAAAACCGGACAACGAGAAAATGACTCATCTGTCTGATAGCGTCCCGGAGTTGACACCGTTTATCTACTGATGACGCAGTTTGGATATGTACGGCCTTTTATGGGTGTTAACCTAAACTCCTTTATAATGTTTGAATGATGAGCAATCGTGGCTTCTTGCCGATCAAGAGCCCATCAGCGCTGATGTGTTTGTAACCATTTCTCTGACTGTGGTAGATTAAATAATCTGAAATATACTTTATGCTTTCCAGAGTTTTGCATCTTAAGTGGTCTCAAAGTGGTGGTCGCCGATTAAGGGTAAAACGGGCCGGGTCCATAGAGGATTTAACAAACTGGTGTTTCCGCCTCGGACCAAGAAAGGCGACGGACCATCTCCGTTTTTTCCGGCCAGGACGCCATCCAGAAAGAAAAACACTCAGACTACGGCCGAGCAGAAAGTGAGGAGATTCCATTTTTATCTCCAGTGTTTTTTCTTCCTGGACGGGCGGACATTTTGCATTGCATGAGGCAGAGAAAGGGTTTTTGATGAACTGGTTGCAAAGGTGTCGATAATTACCATACGAGTAAGGCGCGCGCAGGCTTTGGTTTAAATTCCAGGGACCCCATAAGGGTCAGAAAGGCTACCAGCCATCTCGGAAACTGGGTTTAGAGACCCTAGCAATCTCATAGAGATGGCTTAAAAGACACTTTTCCGGGTAGGCACATGACCACCTGAGGTGAAAGTCCGCAGGGTCAGGAACAGGCCCTGAAGCAAAATAGGTGGTCTAGGAGGTGGGTTTCGAGTCTCTTTGCTGTGTGAAGACGAAAACACTGTTTTTCTCTGTTCGTCTGCACACAGTAATAAAAGCCACCCTCTGAAAATTTAATAAAATGAAATAAAAAAGGAAACGGAAACAGAACTAAAAGGGTATTGCACCGGGGAAGCGTTTACGTGAGGACTGACTAGGATTTCCGTTGTGGATAAAATTGTTCGCAATGTACTAATTGCGACGTATAACTTTCAAAAATGAATAAGCGTCCATGTGTCTGCGAGACATAGTTATATCCTTGTAGGGCTGAAGAGTAAAACCGTGTTTGGACAAAACATTCTGACTAGCCTCTGGATTTTTGGTTTTAATAGCTCAAAAAGTTCTCTCAAAGAATTTTAAAAGCCGCTAGTCCAACTATATATGAAAAAGTTAAGTAAAAGGGTACATACAGAGTTAATTGAAGCTTGGCCAGTATGGGTGAATGTGTGTGTGTGTGTGTGTGTGTGTGTGTGTGTGTGTGTGTGTGTGTGTGTGTGTGTGTGTGTGTGTGTGTGTGTGTGTGTGTGTGTGTGTGTGTGTGTGTGTGAGACACGTTATTGACATTAAGCCAGTGGAAGTGAAGAGTAAGGGTGCACCTGTTCAGGTGACGTATAACCTGCTCATCCAGAGTACACTAGCTAATTGAAACTGCCATGTAAAAACACTATACTAATGCATATAGGAACATAATAAGTTTTGGTGTCTGAGAGATAAAAAATAAGCTCTCATTGGACCGGGGTCAGGACGCTGGCCCGGCAGGTTGGCCAAAACGTGTGAGTGCTGGAATGGCTAAGAACCAAGAGCATGAGCTCCAGGGGTGTTCCTTGGGAACATTGCTGGAGACAGGAAAAGGGAGCATAGTGGCAAGCTTCCCACACAAGGATGCTGAACACCATTTAAAACAATTTGAGTAGTGGTGCGAAAAGATGAGGGGAGACGGGGTTTTTGGTGATGCAGAAGGGCCTCCGCCAGAAGCCCAGATGTGTACTCACTATTTACAAATGTTAAAAAATAGACTAGCCCAAGCACAGGTAAAAATGGCTGGTGCTGGTGAGTTTGCTCGGGAAAAATGTCAAAAAGAGGAAATCAAAATAGCAGGCTTAATAAAACTGACCAAACTTTATTTCAGCTTATGCTTCTCAGGCCTCGACAAACAACAACAAGAGAGTGAAAGTCTGCAGGGGGTAAGTGAATCATCATATTTCAAACAAGAAGGTAAGTACACAACTCCCGTTATTCCAGACATGTCTGCTTCTGGTGCAGCCGCTGTTATGCAAAACAATCTGTGTGGTGATACTAGAGAACTGTTATCCAAGGCCAGGAGTGTGGTGACTTCATCAGACCCTTCAGTGCAGGTGCCTGGTATGGAGTTATGTGGGGGACGGATAAGCTGTGACGTAAGACCGATACATGGAAAAAGTAGGTTAGATAAACACAAACGAGACCAGCTACGGGATGCGATAGAACAAGTGGTAAGACACGCTCTTAAAACTGCAGAATCAGATGACACGGATGTTATGAAAACCGATGACATGCGCGAATACAGGGCAGAAAGGGGCCCCAGATATAATCTGCATTCTAACAAAACTGATCTTTTTTTACCTGCAACAAAACAAAGTGTGCAACTGCCATTGTTTCAGACTCACAGTGCTACAGGACAGGTGCATGCAGTTGCTTACAACCCTCTATCAGGTGCTGACGGTGTTCAGCTGAGGAACATGCTCCCTGATCCAAGAGAAGGGGCGCACCTTTGGATCAAAGTATTCTTGAAGATTTTGAGCGGGCATGTATTGGCTATTGGTGATGTGAGGGCTGGCTTATCAGCATACCTGGAACCAGAAATTTTTATGTACCCTTTCCCACTGCTGCCCTCTCCACTGACTCACATTAACATTTCTATCCTGTTTTCTGCCTTTTTTCTTGCAAAGAAACCTGGTCATACATAATTGGAATGTGCTGACGGAGAGATTTTAGTCTCTTTTCTTAGGCATTCTCAGAGACAAGTTAGTACCAAACGGTGCCACCGTGGTCCAGGGGACGGAGAAAAAAGGTGATGTACTTGACTCCTGCCCAATCCAGTTTTTACCAGTTTTTAATCAAATTTTGGAAAAAATTTGTAATTTTTACAGAAGCTGCATAGAGGTTTAATGGGGAATGTGATGCTAGGGGGTTAAGAGAAATCTGTTTTTGAACTTATACAAAGAGGTTGAACTGTCTGTAAAATATTTTGCTTGGATATATTTTTAATGGATCGAGATCTGGGGTAAAGGTAAAGAACTTTAAGAATAGTTCGTTTTAAGAGGGAACAATGTGGTTGATTTACTGTAATTTTTGTTTTAATTTTTTTTCTTTTCAATTTATGTACACTACACTATGGATGAAGATGGACAATTCTTGTATTAGACAATTTGATTTTGGACAAAACCCATATTGGCAAAATGCTGTCAGAATTCCTTGTGGTTTCAGACACAACGATTGGAGAAAGAAGATTCTTGGACAATGCTCGCCCCGGAAGGATGTTGTGCTGTTGAACTGAGAGATGAGGACTGAAAATGGACAACTAATTGCGGGGGCAAAGACAGAGGCATCGGATAACCTTCAATGGACCGCAACACGAAACAAAGATGAGTTGGCACACACCCCTTCTGCATTTCACATCAGATTTTCCTGTACACAATTAAAAAACAAAACACACATTAGAAACAAACACATTGTCGGATGCGCTTAGGAGAAAACTTTCAGATTAACAGCAATCAAGATTATTAATAAACCCCTAGGATGTTAATTGTTTTAAATCAGAGCTGTTATTAGCGAGCTATATGAAGGTCAAACGCATTCGGGAGAGAGGTTCTGGCTCGGAAGAAAAGATGAGATAAGATGCCGCTGATAAGAAGGATTTTCTTTTACTTTTCTAACAAAGTTTCTATTTAAATCATCTAAAACATATATAGATATGTTTTGGAATTTTATTAGCCCCACAGGGGGTTTAAATAAGATTCAAAGAGGCACCTTTAAGATACGACAAGCTTTGCAAAACACAACGTGCACGAGAAGAAATAGGGGACACCCCTAAAATAAATTTATTTTGCACCAAAATGTTAATTTACCTGATGAAAGCATAGAGCATCTTAAGAAATTATGCTAAACCTAAAACAGGTTCAACAACTTATGAATATTGGTGATTAAAGCAACGAGTGGGATACATAGAGGGGCTGTTTAAACGTTAAAAGAAAGTGGATAAGAACAATGTATGCAATTCAGACGATATGGGAAAAGTACATTTACATCAATAAGAGATAATTATTATCATGAAAAAACTAGTGGGCTGAAAAAGTTGAAGTAGGCATTACAGCAACTGTTAACATGATAAACAATTCAATGAATGAACGAGTGAGCAAACTAATTTTTCAATATAAGCAGAATAAACTCTGAGACCTTAAAGCTACCTGTTCAAGCAAAGGATACAATGGGGACACCACATTTACTGGCTATCTTGAAGTAGGCAGAGGCGCAAATAGGAACCAAATAATTAGGATGCCTGTAAAATCTGCCACTCCGGCAGACATCAATAAAGCACCACAAAGGTTAAGGATTTAAATGGATAAAACTGCAAGATTAGAATAATGACTTATTCTACTAACTAATATGGGTAAATTAGGGATTAAAGCACCAGTGAAAATAGTTTGGAATTGTGCACAGTTACCTAAAAGGTTTGAGGATACTTAACATCTCTCTGTTTGAACACAAAATAGCACAATAGTTGTCCTTTAACTAGATGTTAAAACATCCAGAAGGGAAAAAACACATAAACAGAGTTTAGCCGACTATTTTCGTTTAGACCAGGATAATCTAACGATTATCCTCTTGCATACATACAGAAAAGAAATAAGGTCAATTAGATTAGTTGGACGTTTGGAATCTGGTCAGGACAGCAGAAGCGACTCCTGGACACAAGATGATGATAGGAGGATAAGAGCTTGAACATGATATCAATGCATGAAGGTTGGCTCTGAGGAACATCAGAGCTGCAGTGGCACCCGACAGTGAAACTCCTGCTGTGCTGAAAACATCTTGAACAGGACTATGCATGACTGTTTTGCCTCACAGGTGATGGATTTCAACTACAAGGTTTCACGAACATGACATGGAGAGGTTGGCGTTCAGGAAACGCACCTAGAACACCTAAAGAGGAGATAAACTGAAAGCCTGGACTTACGACGAGAGACATTTCACAGACAGGGGATGTGGACACCCAGGAATAGCTGCTGTGGTTTGAAAATGTCAGAAATTTGTCGCAGGTGGTGGAGTGTTTCGATGGCCCAGGCACTTGGAACCAAGTTGGACTAAGGAGACGACGTTGTGTTCCCCCAGGGAATACCTGTAACCTAACACTGACTGTGAACATTTTGGTGACGGTGAAGACGGTAACAAAACTGTATTAAAATCTGTAATTTTTACAACTAATATATAATGATTTTTTTACCATATGACTTAGTGGAGAACGCCACGGACAAGGGGTGAAGGAGACAGACATGAGATCAATTATGGAAGGGACAAGTGATGACATCAGGTAGGAATAATTACATTAAGGAGGAAACAAAAACCTATATACCATGATGGTTTGAATTTTTGACGACCATATTTCATTGTGTTCTTTTTTGGGAAAATTAGTGCAGGCAGACATGGTGAGTCAATCACCACAAGGGAGAAAGTGGAACAGACTGACATGGCGCACTCAGAATGAATGTTTAGATTCAATATCAGAATGTATTTTGGGTAAAATATCTGCCCAGATCAAAGCCTCTATGTACTTTGCAGTGGAACTGTACTGCACACCTGATATTTCAAAGCAAGAGCAGGCCTCAGTCATCTTTCGATATATTGATACAGATGAGAAGAAAAAAGTCACTATTGCAGAGTCTTTGCAGAGTGGGTTTCACTGCTGTGAAGGACACAACTGGAAACAGCCTCACACATTCACTAACAGGGGTACTGAAGAATCTGGGGTTGGATTTGGCTAATTGTAGAGGGCAAATTTACGACAATGGCTCTAATATGAGGGGAATAAGCAAGATAGCTGTCGAAATGGATCCCTCTCCTGAATTCAAAGAAAAATGACTTAGGAAGCAAAAGAAGTTCCCAGATGACAATTATGCACTGGTCATCATGAAAAGGAACCCACAAGGCACTAAAGGTGCATGGTTTTCAATGTTATTGTTGACACACTCCTGCAAGAGCTGTCTGAGAGGTTTTCCAATTTTCAACTTGTGTCTGCATTAATGATGCAGTTGTAAGTTAGGAGATCAGAATTATCATTCTTCAGTCTTGTTACAGCTCCCTTTTCTTTCCCTATCATAGCAGGAGCTCCATCTGTAGTGACTGAGATCACTTTTTTGGCTCTACTCCTCTCTTTTCCAACATCTCTTTAATGGCCAGGAAAACGTTTTCTCCTGTTGTACTGTTCTGAAGGGAGTAATACCAGTAGGTCTTCACAGAATGCTTTCTGCTCTGTGTTATAAAACCTAACATAAACTAACAGCTTAGCACTGTCACACATGTCAGTGGACTCATCCACGGCTAAGCCTTTGGGGCCTTTTTCATTGTTTCGTCAAGCTGGAATAGCACACCCTGAGTTAAAACTTCACATTTCTTTGTAGCAGTGAATGTAAACATGGGGGGATTTGCTTTATTTTCTCACAAAGTTAAAAATCAGGCTGTTGTTTATCACCGGCCCACCAGCTGCTCCACCTACTCTCTGTAGTCCTGGTCGCTGTCGTCTCTGATCAGGCCCACCACCGTTGTGTCGACAGCAAACTACACGATGTGATTGGTGGTGAACCTGGGGACGCAGTCGTGTGTCATCAGGGTGAACAGCAGGGGGCTCAGGACGCAGCCCTGTGCTGAGTGTTACGGCCCCTGGCCTCTTGAGGATGTGCAGGCTCCTTTGTTTTGTCATGCAGGTTCAGCTGTGCAAGAAAACCTTTGCTGATTGGCTGCCTGGAGGCTGCAGGAGAGCGGCCACTCCATTGGACCAGCAAAACCAATCAGACTCTGATGAGGCCCACCTGAACTGTATAATAGGCCTGGAATTCATTCCTTCAGTGGGACAGCTAGTAGGAAGAGGTTTTGTAAAGCTGTTCCCCAACCTTTTGTTTGCTACTGTTTTGCAGACTTCTTTGAACTTTTGTGTGCTCTGCTGAAGCAGTCTGACTGTGTGTGTTTGCTAGCTCTAAGCTAGTGGGGGGGTTTGGTGCTCCCTGTTGTCTTTTGATTTGGATTGTTTTGGACTCCTTTGAATTAGTTGTGCTTCCTAGTTTGGTTAAACCCTTAGTAATTTACTTTACTCTAAGCACTGTTAAGATTATCAGACCTTTTGTGTTAAACTGGGTTGTATTGTTTTGTGTTTGTTAAAACCCCCTTCTTTTTTGTAATAAAACTCCTTTTTCTTATACTACTTTCTCTGGACCCATTTTTATGTTACTGCCCCTGAACCCCTAGACTTTGGGGACGTAACATAAGTGGGGGCTCGTCCGGGACACTGAGGGTGATGACATCAGAGGTGTTCTGTCCGACTCGGACCGACTGAGGTCTGTTGGTGAGGAAGTCTAGCAGCCAGTGTTGAAGGGGTGTGCTGAAGCCCAGATGTTCCAGTTTTCCCACCAGATGTTGAGGGATGATGGTGTTGAATGCTGAACTGCAGTCCAGGAGCATGCTCAAGGGGGCGGCGCGTGGGTGGGCTTTGAACCCGTTAATAACTGCTTGCAGTTCTAGTTTCCTTTGTTTCCTTAGAGGAAGAGAAAGAAATTGAACATCAAGAGACTTCTGTCAGAAATTATCATCGTGAGGCAAATCAATTATTTAAAATATTTCTACATTAGGAGCAGCTATAGCCACATTAAAAGCACATGAAGGGGGAGAGCAGAAATGAAACAACAAAGAACCCAACAGAAAATCAAATGTTGTATGAAGAAACAGCTGCCACTGCAGAAGCAGGTTTTCCAACCACAGCCTCTCTGGCAGGAGACAACACTGCAGAAACCTGCTCAAGTAAAACTGAGCCACTTCCTCCTAGCTACCCAATTCTCACGCACAAAGTCTGACTTTTGCAACCTTCAGTCCATGTGTTCATGTGCTGGTTCTGGTTTAACTCTGGTCTGCTGACCATGATGGACACACAAATCCACTAATCACTTTCTAATCAGTGTATGCATCTTTCTAGGCAAAGCACCTGTTGGTATTGTATTAATGCTTTTATGTTAAAATCTCTCTGCTTTATGTACCCCATGTGAAGGTAGACAGACAGGGATGTTGCTTAGGTGGCAGCCAGAGGAAACCACAGCAGGCGTGTTTACAGACAATGATAAGAGGCTCATTACAGAGGAAACCAATGCATTGCAGGTTTAAAGGATTCTTGTCAAGATGATGATGAAAACATCCTTACTGTGTCTGCTGGGTAAGTTAAATATATTTTTATAAGTCAGGGTTATGATTTCGTAACAGCCAACAGTTTAAAACCAGATTATGTGTTTGTCTTTGGTGTGAAATTAACAGGAAGCTGTTGGTGAACATCTACATACAGATACTCTGTTTATGGGTCTGATGTCTGTGTGGAAATCAAACCTGAATCTATAACCTGTCTTTTTTCCACAGTTCTGACATCACTGCTGTGCTGCAAGACTCACCAAGGTCAGTAAATGTTGGCATCCTTTAAATATTTTGATCAAAATGAGTAAAATTAATGTGAGCTGCAGCTTTAAATGGAGATAAGGTGACTCTGATATGAATTGCTTAAACTGTATGATGCAGGTAACCCAGTCTCCCTAAAAAAATTGTAATAACCACAATGGTCCACAGGGGAAAACATAGAGTCACAAACTGGCTCCTTTAAAGTGAAGTATCATTTACCCCTTTCCGTGCCCCAACCGGGTTGACGAACCCCCAACCCTCAAAAAAAAAGAAAAAAAAATGCAGTTGTAATTACAACTCAACCATCATAACAAAGGTTATGTAAATAAAATTATAACATGATTTGAATTTAACTGCAATAAAGTTACACAAAACATCCACAACAGCATCCTGAGGGTTTTCAGGTGCATCAGTGGCTCAGCGTGAATCCAGGGAGAGAAAGAGACGCTTAGATCGGCCACACCTCCACAACCTGAAACGTCTCTGAAGCAGAGGACTGAACTCTGATTATCTACCTGTGTGCGTGTTCACACTTCATTTATTACACATAGCAGCTTCTAAATCTGAGTCTGATTCAGAATTTACGCCGCAGAAAACAAACACGAAGAAGATTGATTTGATTTGTGTTCGCTGACGAGCGAGCTAGCCAGAGAGAAAACTGGTACACAGAGTAACAATAACAGGACGCTCCATAAAGCTGTTATTAATCAGAGAAATAAAACGTCATTTTCTGATTGTTTCACAGCGGTTACATTAATAGAGACTCAATTTAATCTCGCAAATAAAACTTTCGGCCCAAATTCAAATTTTCCTCCGCTGACGTAAACGACGTAACGTCAGGAGAGAGAGAGAAATATTTTTTGATTCTCGCTCGTTTACTTCTTCCGAAACCATTGCAATTCTGATTCCTGTCTTTCTGTTGCTCTCCTCCTTCATCACCTTAGATGTCTCAGTTGCCTGATAGCTTCCCTGATTTCAGCCAAATGAGCATATTTGCGTGAATGATTGAACCAGATGCCATGTGCCAGGTGCGCATCTCCAGCACAATGCGTATATTTCATTTTAGCGTAGAAGAAGATTTAATCTAAATAAAAGCATTTTTGTGTGAATATTGTAACATTCCGTCATGACACCCAAGCACCGGACCGAGGCTTTGCTGCTGACAAACAGACGAACAAACCTGGACAGCTTTCACCCCATAGACATCCTATACGTAGACGCGTCGTTGGGCGGGTTTTGCCTATGCTGCAATGCGTCAGAGCGTCCGCTATGTTGAATGTGGCAAATCTGCAGTTAGACTGAGTCACATAAACAGTATCAAAGGAAGTTTAATTTCAGAATATACTTTATATTCGTAATATTTTTATTTTTGTAATAATACAAGTTTATTTTCGTATCCCTTTAGCTTCATTCTCCTGACTTTATCCTCGTAAAGATTAAAAATAATTAAAAGAATCAAACCTGGAATGATTATGCAAACTGTGACTATTCTGGAAATGTCCCCCCTTAATTCTCATAGCATGAAGTTTTTCCTCATAATATTACCACAAATCTTTTTTTTTCATATTAGTAACTTCATCTCTTTAATACTCCTCCAAAACGTCTGTTCCTAATCTGTGTCTATACCAGATCTTAAAAGGTTCACATGTGACACGGTTTTATGAAATAATGTAGACCACAATGTTTAGATTTGACCAATTAACTTTTATATTCATAACCCCACCCCACACACACACACACACACACACACATACACACACACACACATACATACATACATATACATGAGGTCTGAGGTCTCATGTATATGTATATATATATATATATATATATATATATATATATACCTACAACTAATCATATATCTATGTACTTATTTATAATACTTAAAAATATATATAATACAATACAATAGTCTGTTCTTCTGTTCTGTATGCAAGCTAAAAACCTTTAAAAAATGGCCTTGCACCGCTTTTGGTACATTTCCATGCAGCACAGGAATAAGGCATCTTTTGATTGACGTTCACTACAACCGAACTAAACTACTTTCTGCCACATATAATATGACGGTGACGTTGACGTACAAACCCGCGCCCAATGAGGCATCTACGTATATGATGCACTGATCTCTATTTATTCACTGGATTGCTGATTTGCCCGAAAAACTGAAGTCACTGGCAGCCATCTTGCTACTCTCTACTGTCACAGAATCCAACAGGAATTGGTTGCACCAACAAGCAGTTTTCTGGCTGTGTGAAAACGTTTCACAGGTAATTTTACAGTCAGGGGATGTACTAACACTATCAACTACTTGGAAATTAGGTGCTGAAATATTTTACATGTAATTCATATTATATATATATATATATATATATATATATATAACATGCACATATTTCAGCACATGACTTTCTCACTACTTGATAGTTTTAGAACCTAACATAAAAGTATATGACATTTGACATTTTAAAAGTCTTAAGCCCCCCCTGAACATAAGAAAATCCTCGTTATTCGATGCTGTAGCGCACATATTCCCTAGTTACTGGAGGAAAATAGGGAGTACCAATATGGCAGCTGGTGGCTTCACAGCGACGTGTATTATATACGGCCAATGCGCACTCCAGTGAATAAATACAGATCAGTGCTCTGAAGGCTATGATTGACTGGCACAGCAACCCGCCCCTCTCCAGCTGTGAATCAACGACTGAAGGCAGCATGTTGCCTTCAGTCGTTGATTTCATTGGTTGAATTGTATGATTGACAAATCAAAGATAGAACTAATAAAATAACAGCAACTCTGTGGTAAAAAAAAAAAAACAAGAGAGCTTCCAGTACGGAGACGGCTCCCCAATGCCCGCCCATGCCGCCGGGTCTGCCTGGTAGGCACCAGGTGGTTATCCAGAGCCGCACTCTGTGTCATGCTCCTCCTGGCTATTCGTTACGTCCTCTCTATGGATTTTCCCTTGTGGAGACTGAAGTGAAGTTTTTAGCACCACCCTCGATTTTCTAAATCATCTGCTTTTAGTACCAGCTCTTCCTCAGCGGTTTCCATCTCATTAGCCTGAGCTCTCCTACCAGTGTCATCTAGGATGGTGCCAATTCTCTTCTCAGCTTCTGTCACCCATCCCAACGTCTGTTATTCACTTTCTACTCCTTGAATTGCACTGCATGCATTTCATTGTATGGGTAGAATTAAGAATTTCCCTTGGGTTAGCTGCCTCCCTATCATTGTTGTTGGCATCAAGGCTTGCTAGCTGCCCCGTGTTAGTTGCTCTCATTTTTAAAGCTTTTGGTTGCAACATTTCTTTGAGCTGAAGATGATTATAAAACATAATCTTTAAAGAAGCAGAAGCAGAATAATCCCCTCACAGAATAAGCTTCCTAGATAATGGCTGACAGGCTGTAAAATATAGGTATGAAATTGAAAAATACATCTTATTTAGAAAATAAATAACTTCTGTTTCACTAGCATTTTCTGTTATTTTCAGGGACAGATATCAAATATGTTTTCCGTTTTCACTTAGTGGATACTAAGTATTTACATATGTATAACCCCCTCCCATAAATGTGTGAGGTTTGGTCATCAGCATGTGATCTCCATTTTCATTAACAGACACATGTAAAAAGTTTGCACCTGCTGTTCCACTCATTTTACCCACACAAATTGCTTTGTGCACACTAATTAGTTTACACGTGTGTTAATAGAAGCAGGTCCCAAATGTCCACAGAACTCATAAAATCAAAAAGTATCCATATTTTATTTCCATCTATCTTCTTTGCAGCTCATCTGACCATCAATCCTAGCAGATATGAGTTTTCCCAAGGAGAATCTGTGTCTCTGAGCTGTGAGGAGGACAGTTCTGCTGGGTGGACCGTGAGAAGAGAGACAACCTACAGAAAGTCTACATGTGGAGATGGATGGGGAGAAGTAGAAAGTCCTGTTTGCTCTATCACGTATGTTTTGAAAATAGACAGTGGAAAGTACTGGTGTGAGTCCAGAGAGGGAGCAACCAGCAGCAGCATCCAGCTCACTGTCACTGGTAGGACCGGTCCCTCCACCCTCAAAGCAGGTCTCCATAAAAACTGCTCCCTCCCTGAACCTGCAGGTCACATGAAACCCCACCATGTGACCAGCTCTGATGAAGGCCTCTACAGGTGTAGCATCAGCAGTCATGGTGATTCTCCATCCAGCTTGATCTCTGTCTCAGGTCAGGTTCTGATACTATACTATACAATATTTACAGAATTATTAGGCAACTTTTATTTTTGAGAATTATTTTTATTCACCTGCAACTACAAAGGTTTTGGTTTATTGAAAATGTTAATGAACCTCAAAGAGGACTGTTTAAGAAGGTAAAAGGAAAGTTTTATTTTTTTAGGATGTGTGAAATAATCTGTCCAGGAAATATTTCAATTTAACAACTACCCCTGCTGACCTTGTTGTGCCATGACTAAAGTAAGCTTTTCACCCCATTGCTGAACCAAGAATGAAACATCTTCTAATGTGGAATGAGTTTCTTTAATAAAGAACATTTGTGCTTGTTTCCCTGCACAAAATAAAAATAAACATTTTATTTTTATTAGGTTTCTTAGACCCCTTGCATTAAGAGATTAAAGGACCTCTGAACAACATAAGACCCTCCTTCCTTGCCTGCTGCACTTTAGGCCAGGCAGTTCTTCTTTGGTGAGATCCTCTGCAAAGTGAAGGCCCTTGCAGATTGGTTGGCATTTTGTTGCTCTCCAAAGTTCATCCCTGTATCTTCTAGCTGTAAACTGCATCATGATATGACGAGGGCGGTTGGTGATCTTCCTTAGTCGGTTCACGGTGTCCAGGATCTAGTCAGTTTTGTCCTTCCATGTGGGGTGGCCAAGACATGGCATAGGAGGGGGCATGTCAACCCCAGGCCCTCACCTGGTGGCGCATTTGGTTTTCCCCCAGTTCCTTAAAACAGCAATCATCAAACCACTGCTGAAAAAGAACAATTTAGACAAACTACTACTCCAGAACTACAGGCCCATCTCAAACCTCCCCTTTATCAGTAAGATTATTGAAAAAGCTGTGTTTCAACAATTAAACACCTTCTTATCAACGACCAGCCGCTTCAATGTTTTCCAGTCAGGTTTCCGCGCTCACCACAGTACAGAGACGGCCCTTATCAAGGTGTTTAATGACATCCATACAAATACTGACTGTGGAAGAACCACAGTGCTGGTACTGTTGGACCTCAGTGCAGCATTTGATACTGTCGATCACTCCGTTGTGTTAGAGCGCCTGGAGAACTGGGTCGGCCTCTCTGGTACAGCTCTCCACCGGTTTAAATCCTACTTAAAGGACTGTTTTCTGTCAGTAGGTAACTCTACATCAGAGACGACAAAAATCACATGTGGGGTTCCCCAAGGGTCCATCCTGGGTCCCCTCCTCTTCAATATCTACATGCTCCTTCTAGCTCAGATCATAAAAAAACAACATCAGCTACCATAACTATGCAGACGACTCAACAAGAAAACTAAAGTTAGGTTTAACACTAGGTAAATTTTAGTATGAATACTGTATCGTTCCGTTATGACGCCCACGCACCAGGCCGAGGTTTTGCTGCAAGCACTTTATTTTAGGACGAACAGAACAGCTTTTAACCCGCCATTCCCCCGAGCCACCACTCCTCCTCTGGAAGCCAAACATTTGTTCTGGTATAAACCCAAAACAACCTAACTTATAGAAACAGTAAGTGTACAACAGAACTTAGCAATACAGTCTAATATGGATCATTACAATTATATTTTATTTATTGATTTATTATACAGTTGTTGTGCCAGTTCAGACGTGACAGAAAGCGGTAACGGACTACGTTACCCATGATGCAATGTGGTCAAAATGGCCACCAACTCATGTGGTCAAAATGGCCACCAACTCCCATCACGCAACACGGCAAAATGGCCGCCGATCAAGGAAACGGCATCAATTCGGGACGTAACGGACTGCGTTACCCATGATGCAATGTGGTCAAAATGGCCACCAACTCCCATCACGCAACACGGCAAAATGGCCGCCGATCAAGATAAGGTTGCTATAGTGATGGCTATAAAAGCCGATCACACACGATGAGCTTCCTTCTTCCCTGGCTTTTAGCCAACCCGAGAAGACACGCACAGCTGATTCCCACGCCACGTGTTCGATTGCTCGCTGGACCGAGATTTTTCGACGCAACGGTTATTCCCTGCTTTATAACAGGAGGTCGACTTAAATAAGTACTTTTAAATTCCCTCTGATCAAAAGACTGAGAGACGCCATATCTCCCAGTGATCGAAGAGGACCCCGCTTTGTCTGGCCAACAAAGCGACTGTGGACCCGGAGGAAGAAACGAAGCAGCTTCTTCCCATTCCGGTCCCGCTGCAGCCTGCGGATAACTGCGCTCGTCAAGACGCATCCAGAAAGCCGCAACACTCGGGAGCGCTCCGGACCAGCCCCGAGGCATCTCAAAGTAACGGACTCTCCCCTTTTATTTCTGTCTCACCAACAGGGTGTTTAGAAGTGCCTGGGCAGGCGTAGAACTTTGTAGGTGTTGGTTAATGCTTTTATTCCACGACGAAGTTGGAATTATTTTGCTGAACATTTTCTTTGTATGTGCATGTATTTTACAATTGATTTTGCTGTGTTGATTTGTGATTCATCAATAACCCCGCCGTGGGTTACCGCCTTATTTCTTTGCATCTTTTCCCTGCTCCCCCCCCCTCTCTCTTTTCGCTTCTCCTTATCAGTTTAATCTCTTTGTCCGAGCAAGTCGCGGGCTTTGCTTTAAACTCCCAGTTAGCTACGCCCCTCGAAGCGAGGCATTACCCCATCAGCGTAAGCGTGGTTACGTCATTAGGACCTCCCCTCATACGTCATCGTAGCAGCCATCTTGGGAGGGTCACGTGTATCTGAACTGTAGGTAGCTTAGCTGAATTAGCTTTCGTAAGATATCAAAGCGTCCAGTGAGATTCCCGAAGCTGTTCTGTCTATCAATGCTGATACGTGAAATGCCGGTGTTTCGAGGGCGGTGTTAAACAACTTTGAGTTAAGTTAAGATCTGCTAACCGCTCATTTTAATCCATTGTTTATTTTGTTTTATTCTTTATTTCCACATATATATTTTGCATGTTTTAGTTTAGTAATGAGTAAGAATTCCAAAGTTGTTTGAATCAGAGAATTACTGTAACAGGGAATTGCTTTTGGTTCAATAAAACCAACCACTGCGGAATAGACATTGTTTTGTGTTCAGTCCAATTCACAGTTGCCTGGGTATTCAGAAATCAGAGCTAACCTCCTTTGGAGTTAACATCTGACATTAATACAGAGACAATATCATTGGATGGTGATAAGGAATAAGGATTTAAACTCTAATTGCAGTTACATTGGGGTTCTCACAGCCTGCTGGATAAACCTGGTCGGTGAACAGTCCGACCTGATCATTTATTCCAGCATAAATGAGTTCATAACAGCAAGTTAACTAATGCATTAGTGGTATAAATACTTATAAGCTTATAGCTAACATCACCACCATTTGAACTATATTTGTTATAGCGAAATTTTGAGTTGAATGATTTATTATTTAAATTATAATACCAAATTATAATTAATAATAATAATAAGCATATTCAACCAGCTCATGGCATAGCATAAATTGGCGTCCCTGGGTGGGCGAGTCTACTTATTGGCGTTCCTTTAGACTAAATTGAATAACCAGCAACTTATGAATTTAATGAACACAATCCATATTCCAGCATTTTGACTGCTCACCTTGCCAAAAGGACTATTCAGTCATAATTGATTAAGGAGGTATCATTACTAAATATATACGTGTTTGTGGTGGTTTGAGGTTGTTAACCCGAGGTTTGAATATTGATTTCTGGACTGGAAGTCAGCTAGATTGAAATACACAGCAGCCAGCGTCTGCTACTTGTCAATCAGAGTCTGTGTCGTGTTCTGCTTTGAAAAGAGAGACCCTGCCTCCATCTGGTGGCCAGGATAGGTAGTTGCAGTCACGGTCTTAAAGACAGCTTAGATCGCTCAGTGTCCCGGAGGGACCGTTTTGAAAGTCAGTTTCTTTAAACTTGCCTGATGGTTACGCCCTTTTTGTCTTTTTTTAATTTTATTTTATTCATATTTTTTTTACTTATTATCATATCTTAATTTTTTTTTTCCTTTTTGAATTTTTATTTTATTTTTACTTTTACTATTTTATTTTGAACATTTTTCTTTTCTTTCCTCCCTTATCCCCTTCTGCTCATCATAAGTGGTCAAAATTGAGCTGTGATTTTGAAACTAAGGTTGCAATTTAGCGGTTTTTAACTGTCATTCTTTGCCACCTCTGAAGCTCCAAGACACTGCTATTTTCCACACATGTGTAGAGCACCTGTTCTGAAATAACTTGCATCACAAACAAAGCCACAGTTTTATCATTTAATTACTGGCCGAAAGGTTAGTGGTCCATGTCACTCAAAGTTAATATTCTCAAAGTTAAACAAGCATATTAACCGTTCCTAAAACTAAGGAGTTGTAAGTCGCAGGGTTGATTCTCCCCTGCGCAGCCTAATTAAACGCACGTATTTGAACCCACTTACTGCAGTTAAAGTGCCAGTCATAGTGCGTGTTTGCTGTTAACAGTTAAAGTGAAGCCACTTAACAGTTGTTGTTAGCAGTTGTTGTTTAGCGCTGAGCTAAATTAAAGTGTATGCGTTGTTACCTAGTGCTAAGCTAGAATACAGCGTTGTTATTTGTTGTCTGTTGTTTAGCGCTGAGCTAAACTACAGGTTGTTACCTGTTGTGTTGTTATCCATAGCTGACAAAGAATGGATAGTAGCGGTTCTTCAGTCAAAGGAGCTGAAGGTCCAAACCATTCCATTGGAATGGAGGCCCAGGATGTCATTAGCTCACTGCTTAAAATGACACCGGACGAACAAACCCGTCTGAATCAGTTTAGCATAGAAGACTGTGAGAGGAGAATTCAGGAATTGGTGGAGGAGGTCCAGAGCAAACCTAAACATAGATTGGTAGCAGATGTTTTGGGTGAATTAACTGCGTTATACCACCGAAGGTTAACGCTAGAGACCGATCTGCGTAACAGAGAGGCTGAGATGCGGATCGCAGCTGAGGAAAGAATCAGGGAGCTAGAACAGAGAAATGTTCAGGGCAGCTGTCATCTCACAGAGGAGCGAGAGGAGGATCGCATTAGCTTGCAGACAGAAGGATCTGAGTGTGAGAACTCCAAAGGAAAACATGGAGATCACACCTGGAGGACATTGGATGAACTGGGCCCTCAGACACCTTCTGAGCGAAGGGTAAGCGAAGGTCAGGACAGATATAGCAGTGTGATACGGAAAGAAATGCCTAAACAACTTAGGGTGGCAATCAGGACTGATCCACATGATGTAAATCATGGGAAAACACCTGCTTCCCACCTGACCCCTGACACGGTCCGCTGTGATCTTTTCCCCCCACCAGGGCGACGAGAGCACCGTTCCTGGAACACAGGTGAACCCCACTCCTCTGAACTGCGTCCACAGACAAGAGTTCATGACAGGGGGGGTCCCCCTGCGTCCCACGAACGGCCGCCGATGCCAGGTAGGTGGTCAGAACTGGAGCCTCCCTCCCATCTTGGTTACCACAGGCTAGAGTCGTCAGGAGAGGACTCAGATGGACCAGCTCCGATCCCTGAACAGGGACTGCGGATGCGTCAACTTGAGTCCCTGGCCCGAGACATAGAGCGTTTTGATCCTAGCAATACAGAATCCACCATTGATGACTATCTCAGAGAGGTAGAGCGCTGTCTGCTAGACTTATATAGCCCCTCAGCTCGAGAAAAGTTGAAGCTTATCTGGAAAACCACGTCCAGAAGTGTCCATGTTTTCATAGAAAGCCTCCCTCCAGCTACACGTGACCGTTATTCAGCTCTTTGTCAGGCTTTAAGAGAAGAATATTCGGCGTTTACAGACCCAGCTTCGGCCACTCTTGGAGCTTTTGCAATTCAGCAAAAGAGAACTGAAGCACCAAAAGAGTACTACCGTCGCTTGCGGGCTGCTTACTTTCAGGGACGAAATGCTCCCGGCTTGGAGGAAGACCACACTTTCAAATCTTTGTTCCTCCATAATCTTCATGAAAGCGTGCGTTATGAGGTTACCATGCATTGTAGAACCAAGAAACTTACCATGCAGGAAATCAGGAAATACGCGCAGGTGGCATGGGAAACACGTGTCCGGCCCAACAAAGGAGCCGATAGTGATAAAAAGGTTCTGCAGATTCAAGCCGAACCAGAAAAGAGTTTAGGTCTGGAGGGACATGAGATGCCTCCCTTCAAACCTAAAACTAGATTTGGTCCTAAGAAGCAACATGGTTTTGAGCCGCAGCAGAAGAAAGCTTCCCAGGATAGGAGAGGTCAGCATGGCAGCATGGAAGGTGAGAGGTTTCAAAAATGGCACAGGCCGGATCCAGCTCGAGACGGTAAGCAAACTGACAGGCCAGAAAGGTCGAAAAGCACACATGACAACAAAGGCTGGAACCTGCGCATGGAGGAGTCAATGAGAAAGGAGATAGAGGAGACTTTTCGCAGGTTGCTAGCCGAAACAGTGCATCAGATCGCGCCGCAGCCGTCCCAGCCATCACCCAATCCTGCCGACCCTCCAGGTAAGCCAGGCCCAAAACCCCAGCCAGCATGACTAGGCGTGGAGCAGGCTTCCCCTTCTAACAGAGTTTATCTGATTAAGGGGGGGGACCAACCGAAAAATCACCAACAACCTTCTAAGATCCCATCAGCAGGTGATCAGAAAGCCCCTTTTCTAAGGTTTCTAGGTGAGCTAAACCATCATGAAAATGCACACCGCTTATACTGCTCGACAGTTATCGGAGGATGTGTAACTGCAAATGCTCTTTTAGACACGGGTTCCGAGATCAGTCTAATGTGCTCAGATTTGTTTGATGAGGTGACCAGAGCTATGGTGTCTTTTGGGAAACCGTTCCAGGTGGAGACCTGTAACGTGGGCATCACCAGCTACACTCAGGATCAGTCATGCATCACCAAACGGGCGTGGTTAGACATCACTTTCCGTGACATGACCCTGGTGCACCCCATCTACATATGTACTTTGGACACAGAACCTTTTCTTGTGGGTCAGGACCTGTTGAACAGGTTAGCCCCACTCATTGACTGCTATCATGGTCATCTTTGGGCCCAAGTGGGGACTCCCAAACCCCTCACTTCTGGAAGTGGACTGCCCGTCCCCATCAACCAGGTGACATGCTCCGAGGAGCCCAAAGAACTCCTAGCACCATTTCTGCCTTCAACAGAGCCGATTTCCGATCAGAGAACTTCTCTCTGCAGCCACACACCTTTCCTCTGCTCACTTAAACACTCTGGAGTTGAACCCTATAACCCCAGAGTGGCTGAAGGTGTGCACCTGGAAAACACACTCATGCCAGATGTGCTGCTGGCTCTTTGGTCAGAGAATTCTGCGATCAGCAGAGATCTGTACAGCTCTCTGTGCCGTGAAAAGCCCCATCTGGCTGAAACAAAACACAGCCACTACCTGCTCTCAGCAGACTGGCCTCGCCGGCTTCTGAAAGCAACGGGGGTGTGCATACTTTATGCACAGATTGGCACAAGACAGGACTCTCCAGACACCGTGTTTACCTTTCCTTCCAGCATGATCCAAATCAGGCGACATGAAGCTCGGCCTGCTGGATCTATTTGTGGTGCAACGCTTGAAGCTGAAGGAAATTTTGGTGTATGCGACAGCAACCGACCCAACAGAACCAGCACCAAATCAACCAGGAGACCGGGACTCACCCACTGAGCCCTACCCTGGTTTCGAAACAGAAATTATGCAACAGCTGGAAAAAGCTGATGCACTGACCACTGAAACAGAGGAAACAGCACTTAAGGAGCTGTTTTATGAGTTTCAGCCCATTCAGCCCAAAGATTCAAACGAACTTGGGATCCCACTGACACACATCCATCACTCACCAGTAGGAGAACACAGAAGCTGCAAAGCTAATCTGAAAACTCTCCAACAGGTGGCGTCCCGGCCCTTAACGGCCCAGGACACCCAGGAGTATGTACAAGGCTGCTTAACCTGCAGCCAGTTACAACCCACACGACCACCAGACCAAGCCCTGCTTCAGCGAAGGGGGGTTATATTTCCGTGGTCACATTTGCAGATTGACTGGATCGGTCCAGTCCCCGAATCGTTAAGAGATAACAAATATCTTTTGACAATAACAGGCAGTTTCACAGAATGGGTCGAATGTTTGCCGGCACCGAAAGACACCGCTGTCACCACAGCAGCCCTGCTGCTAAATCACGTTTTCAGCCGGTGGGGCCTTCCCCTGTCCATCGACTCGGACAGAGGAACGCATTTCACGTCAAACATCTTGACCGTGCTTTCTGACATGTTGAGCGTGGAAGTTAAATTCCACATCACCTACCGCCCACAGTCATCCGGACAGGTGGAGCGAATGAACTGCACCGTGGTCAGCATGTCAAAGGAACATGCCAGCAGCCATGGTAGGAACTGGGATACAAAGCTTCCCCTGGTCCTAATGCTAATCCGCTCTACCTCACCATGCTCCACAGGGATGACACTTTTCCAGATGATGACAGGAAGACAAAGGACACTTCCCCTGAATCTCATCTACCAGCCCGTAGACGTCAGTGTGACAACCGTCTACACTGCACACCAGTGCGTCACTGACTTAAAAGACCGTCTCCGAACGACTTTCGCGTGGCCTCGAAAGAACCTAGAAGCCAGCGTGCAAAGTCCAGAGTACACATGGGTTCATGCGAACCAAATTAAACCGTCCACCAAACTCTCCTCACAGGGAACGGAGCCTAACTCCGCCCCCGCCGAAGAGAACAATGCATAGCATTAAATAGGACAAGTGCATGTTTAATTAGGACATTTTAAACATGCACTAACAAAGCAAATGTCCATACATAACTTCACGTCTATAATTTCACACTCAGCCATAACACCATGCATTGCTTTGGAAACGCTCACGGAAGTGGTAAAGAATGACATGATGTATACTCAGGTTGTTAGAGATTTAATGCAGGACCTCACTCGAGAGGTTAGTTCATCCATAAATAGCCTTGCTGAAGGACGGATTCCTCCGTACCTGGTACCAGTAGATTTGGTTGAAAAGGTTCTCAAATCTGCCTCTAGTGAAACACTGCAACCACCACAAATACACCTGGCGTACAGCCTAGGTAGTGCAATTCCAATATTTGTAAATCCTGACAACTTGGAGATAGGATTTATGCTAAACCTTCCCATCATTGAAAGGGCTAATGTGTATAGGCTTAAATCAGTATTGAATGTCGGTTTTTGGCAAGGTGAGACCCACGTACACCTACAAACTCCCTCAATATTGGCCTATCATGATGCTGACCCCAAACTTTATTTAGTCCCTAATTTGGATTTGTGTACCAAAACCAAAGACATCCACTGGGTATGCCCAAGCAACCCATTTATCAGAGATTGAAATAATAGATGTCTTTAAGGGATACAATTTCAGCATTGATGTCGGCATTGAAAGACAGCTTTTACTTGCAGGCACGCAGCTGATTAAATTCAGTCTCACTCCATCAGAGTTGAGCTCGGTCCCTCTGCTTCGCTTCCCCAGAGCTACAGAGCCGACCGACACTCACATTATGACCATTATTGTGGTTCTCCTTGTATTTGGATGGGCCATCACTACCGCGATGGCGTATGCAGCATACAAGCAGATCAAACAGTTGCAAACCAGGATTGAAGCCCTCACCTTTGTCGCTCCCAGGTTCGTAGCACCAGCTCCTTGAAGGCCATAAGCTGATTAGACTACGAACCGCTGTCTCTTTCCTTTCCCTTTTTCCCTCTCTCCTTTCCTTGGTTCAAAGTTCAAACCTGATGACCAATGAATGTATTGACAATGGTGATTGTGAAGTTTGCATTTCTTTTTTTTTATTACTTTATTGTTGCCTTATTAGCCAATAGAAATGACTAGCTATAGCTTAGTCCTGCCCAGGCTAGGTCACTGACCCAGGCACAATGAATGCTTTGTTTTTCCTCCTCTTGGATGATGAACTGAACTGCATGAATCCCAATGGACTACTAGAAAGACTATTAGGTTGTTCCACTCATGCACAACGGATTTTCGTCACGCCAGAATGGACTTGGTTGTAGCTTTAAAGACTGTGACCAGCATCCCACTCTTCAAAGCTAAAGGGGGGTATGTTGTGCCAGTTCAGACGTGACAGAAAGCGGTAACGGACTACGTTACCCATGATGCAATGTGGTCAAAATGGCCACCAACTCATGTGGTCAAAATGGCCACCAACTCCCATCACGCAACACGGCAAAATGGCCGCCGATCAAGGAAACGGCATCAATTCGGGACGTAACGGACTGCGTTACCCATGATGCAATGTGGTCAAAATGGCCACCAACTCCCATCACGCAACACGGCAAAATGGCCGCCGATCAAGATAAGGTTGCTATAGTGATGGCTATAAAAGCCGATCACACACGATGAGCTTCCTTCTTCCCTGGCTTTTAGCCAACCCGAGAAGACACGCACAGCTGATTCCCACGCCACGTGTTCGATTGCTCGCTGGACCGAGATTTTTCGACGCAACGGTTATTCCCTGCTTTATAACAGGAGGTCGACTTAAATAAGTACTTTTAAATTCCCTCTGATCAAAAGACTGAGAGACGCCATATCTCCCAGTGATCGAAGAGGACCCCGCTTTGTCTGGCCAACAAAGCGACTGTGGACCCGGAGGAAGAAACGAAGCAGCTTCTTCCCATTCCGGTCCCGCTGCAGCCTGCGGATAACTGCGCTCGTCAAGACGCATCCAGAAAGCCGCAACACTCGGGAGCGCTCCGGACCAGCCCCGAGGCATCTCAAAGTAACGGACTCTCCCCTTTTATTTCTGTCTCACCAACAGGGTGTTTAGAAGTGCCTGGGCAGGCGTAGAACTTTGTAGGTGTTGGTTAATGCTTTTATTCCACGACGAAGTTGGAATTATTTTGCTGAACATTTTCTTTGTATGTGCATGTATTTTACAATTGATTTTGCTGTGTTGATTTGTGATTCATCAATAACCCCGCCGTGGGTTACCGCCTTATTTCTTTGCATCTTTTCCCTGCTCCCCCCCCCTCTCTCTTTTCGCTTCTCCTTATCAGTTTAATCTCTTTGTCCGAGCAAGTCGCGGGCTTTGCTTTAAACT
Organism: Fundulus heteroclitus; assembly: GCF_011125445.2. Classification (NCBI taxonomy): domain Eukaryota; kingdom Metazoa; phylum Chordata; class Actinopteri; order Cyprinodontiformes; family Fundulidae; genus Fundulus; species Fundulus heteroclitus. Next base: position 266,751 of record NW_023396499.1, read on the forward strand.
CCCAGTTAGCTACGCCCCTCGAAGCGAGGCATTACCCCATCAGCGTAAGCGTGGTTACGTCATTAGGACCTCCCCTCATACGTCATCGTAGCAGCCATCTTGGGAGGGTCACGTGTATCTGAACTGTAGGTAGCTTAGCTGAATTAGCTTTCGTAAGATATCAAAGCGTCCAGTGAGATTCCCGAAGCTGTTCTGTCTATCAATGCTGATACGTGAAATGCCGGTGTTTCGAGGGCGGTGTTAAACAACTTTGAGTTAAGTTAAGATCTGCTAACCGCTCATTTTAATCCATTGTTTATTTTGTTTTATTCTTTATTTCCACATATATATTTTGCATGTTTTAGTTTAGTAATGAGTAAGAATTCCAAAGTTGTTTGAATCAGAGAATTACTGTAACAGGGAATTGCTTTTGGTTCAATAAAACCAACCACTGCGGAATAGACATTGTTTTGTGTTCAGTCCAATTCACAGTTGCCTGGGTATTCAGAAATCAGAGCTAACCTCCTTTGGAGTTAACATCTGACATTAATACAGAGACAATATCATTGGATGGTGATAAGGAATAAGGATTTAAACTCTAATTGCAGTTACATTGGGGTTCTCACAGCCTGCTGGATAAACCTGGTCGGTGAACAGTCCGACCTGATCATTTATTCCAGCATAAATGAGTTCATAACAGCAAGTTAACTAATGCATTAGTGGTATAAATACTTATAAGCTTATAGCTAACATCACCACCATTTGAACTATATTTGTTATAGCGAAATTTTGAGTTGAATGATTTATTATTTAAATTATAATACCAAATTATAATTAATAATAATAATAATAAGCATATTCAACCAGCTCATGGCATAGCACAGTCTTTGATTTTATTTTTTTAAATATAGAAGAAGTGTTTATTTGCACGTCTTTATGGTGTGGGGAAACAACACTGTCAGACCGCCATTACATTTTTCATCTTGTGCACCTCCTAGTGGCAGCCCGCGCACCCACACTTTGGGAATCCCTGATGTAGAGAGAGGCGTGGCTTGATAGCCCCACCTAGTGGTGAAATATTGCTTATTGCTCCTTTAAATGTTAGTTATGGGGATAAATTATTCTATTTGGTATGTATTCCTTTATGGATTAATGATCTCTTACAAAATAAGATATTAGGACACCAATCAAACTACATATTCTGAGTGTCTTCCTGCTGGTGAGTATTTATTAGAATCGTCCAACAAGCTGCTCTGATGTTATCCAGTGTGTTTTAGAAGTCCCATGTATATACGGTGGTGTGATCAGGCTTTTGCAGATGCTGCCCCGAGACTCTGGAACAAGTTACAAGATTTTCGCATTGTTACAGATTTCGCTCTATTTTAGGTCCAAACTCAAGACATATCTGTTAAAGCTGGCTTTTAATACGTAGCAGTGTTATGATAATTTAATACTTTTGTTTCTTTTTAACCTTTTTGATTATATTGTTTTCTGTGTTCCCTCTTTCTATTGTTTTTTGTGATTTTACTCATTTTGTTAAGCACTTTGGACACCTACTAGTTGTTGTAAAGTCCTATATAAATACATTTTGATTGATTGATTGATGGATTGATGGATTGATTGATGGATTGATTGATTGATTGATTGATTGATTGATTGATTGATTGATTGATTGATGGATGTATGGATGGACCGATGGATGGATGGATGATTGATGATTGATTGATTGATTGATTGATTGATTGATTGATTGATTGATTGATTGATTGATTGATTGATTGATTGATTGATTGATTATCCTGCAGCTCAAAGGACACATGGGTCCACAAAAGGTTCTCTTGGTGGGAAAACTTTAGACCAATACACCTTGATTTCTCTGGATCATGAAGTCAACACAAAACAATGTTTAACATGATCTGATGCAGTTCCTATAAACTGTTCTGGGTTTCCAATGTAGATTAAATCTTCTGTTGATCACTAATAATTATCTAAAACTCTGACATCTGTGAGCTGAAACTTTCTATCACAGATGGAAGCAGAGACTTCTGGTTCTTCTCTGGTCTGGGACATGATGAGGCCTGGAGACAGAAAACAAAACATGTAGTGTTTCTGTTTCTAAAGCAGGATTAGACATTAAGTTCTTCTTATTGTAAATTCTCAGAGTTCCTCTCTAACTTCTCCACTCTGTGTTTTTTTCTCTCCTGCAGGTCAAAGAATCATCACAGCAGAACCAGGAGATGTCATTCTGAGATGTAGAGCAGCTGAGAACAAAGATGTTATAGTTGTAGAGTGGAGCAGAACTGATCTGGAGTCAGATCAATATGTTCTTGTTTACAGAGACAGTCAGTTATATCCAGACGGTCAGTCTCCATCCTTTAAAAACCGTGTGTGTCTGCTGGACGTGAAGAATGGAAACGTGTCTTTGGTTCTGAAGAACGTGACGACTGATGATTGCGGAACATATGAGTGTCGAGTCGTTCAGAGAGGAAATAATCGCAGGAAGAGATCTCTACTGGGTGGTGACCCCATCTGCACCTTTTACCTGAGCTTTGGATCAGGTGAGTCTGTCTGTGGATCAGAAGCTCCTGCAGCTTCCTGGTTGTTGATGGAAGAGAGAAACAGATCAGATGTTAGATGATGGAGATGGACAGAAAGACTTCAATGAATCCTGGTTTTCATTTCTGACAGAACCATCCTAGAACTGAACAATTTGACAGTTTTCTTCCAAAAAGTCCAACAGAAATGTAGAACGTCATCCAGCTGCATTGATTTAGTTCAAGAAGCATCAGATGCTGCTTTGCTGCTGCTAAAATCATCTATTATTACAGCAGCTGCTCTGAGATGAGAGATCAATAGATGATGTGGGACAGCAGCTTCTCTATCGTCTCCTAGCTGAAAGATCAGACTAACTCCTGATTCTCTTCTGCAGGGAACGAGGATGGAGGAAACAAGGATGGACTAAAGGAGGATGGAGGGAAGAAGACTGGACTGATAGTTGGTATCCTAGTAGGACTCCTTGCTTTGGTTTCATCTGTTGGTTTTCTGCTCTATAGAAATCGGGAACGTTTGTGTCAGGAACAGAACTCGTCTCCTGCAGCAGAACGTGTTCCTATGAATCCTGAAAACCGTTCATCAGCTGAAGAGTGAACATCAAGGCATCATTTCCACCTGGAAGAAACCTTCAGCTCTGTGACAGAATATAAAGGGACTCACCTGGTTCTCTTCAGCAGGGATAAAGGAGGGACTGATACTTGGTCTCTCAGGTTGCTTGTTGTGGTTGTTCTTGTTGTTTATGTACATCATAGGATGCAGAAATATTCATCCCCCAGACCTGACCCACCTCCAGCACCAGAAGCTGAACTCTAGCAGCAGTATTACAGCAGTACCGTAAATGATCCCTTAAAACCTTTCAGAAGCTTTCAACAAGCTGACTGGTGGATAAATAAGTGTTTTGTCTGAATGGAAAACATGTCTGTCATTTTATTAATTTATTTAGTTAGTTTTTGTTTATTTATATCTTTATTTCTAAACATACTGTGCACACCTTATTAAGTGTTTATTTTCCCTAAAATAAAAAAATTCTAAAAAAAAAAAAAGTAAAAAACAAAGCAACTGGACTTCTTTTCCATAGTTGAAGACGTTTCACTTCCTCTCCCCGAAGCTTTCTCAATTCAAAAAGTCTGGAGTAATGTGGAGTATCAAGCTTTATACTACTGCCCAACAAAGGCCTTGCAATGGCTTAGATAACAAGCAAATTCAATCGAAACAGGTCCACCCCCTTAGTAATGGGCGGTCGTTAAAGCTATTAAGCCAGCAGATTGGACCGAAACTGGTCCACTCCTCTGTAACGAGGAGTCGTTAGGGTTGTTATTGGCCTGGTTTACAGGAACGATGTTTTGATCACCCGAATGACGATGAGAGTTAAGGTGATGATTGGCCGGAATTAATCCTATAGCTGTATTATAAGTTTTTGAGAGTTGGAACCTAAGGCTTCCTCCTCTGTTTAAGGTTGGTCTTTCTCTCTTAACGTAGATGGCTTCCTTCACACCCCTTTGAAACCATCTGTCTTCTTTGTCCAAAATGTCCTCAAAAGCCTTTCAAAGCACTTCATCATGATGGGAGTCAGTGCAACAGGCCGGTAGTCGTTGAAACAGGTGACTTGAGGTTTCTTCGGCACCGGAATGATGGAGGCAGACTTAAAGCATGCTGGCACTGTGTTTTGGTCCAGCGAGGTGTTAAAAATGTCTGTGAGGACACCAGCCAGCTGACCTGCACACTCCTTGAGGACCCACCCAGGTATGTTGACGGGACCTGGGGCCTTCCGCGGGTTGACTCTCCTCAAAGTCTTTCACACGTCGGCAGTGTCAAGGTGGAGCACCTCCTCTTCCTGATGGGGAACAGCTTTCATTGCTGGAGTGCTGTTTAGTGCCTCAAACCTACCAAAGAAGTTATTTAGTCCATTGAGGAAGTCATCATCAACTTCACCCACCGGGGGGGAGGGCGTGTTGTATTCAGTGCTCGCCTGTATGCCTTTCCACATGCTTCTGGTGTTGCTGGCGTCATGGAAAAGCTCCTGGATTTTCTGACTGTGGTTCCGCTTTGCTAGCCTGATGGCATGGTTCAGGTTGGCTCTCGCTGTCCTCAGGGCCTCCTTGTCACCAGACTTGAAGGCTGAGTTCCGTGCTTTTAGCGCTTGACGGACCTCCGCAGTAATCCAGGGTCGTTGGTTGGCTCGGGTGATGATGGTCTTTGTGGTGCTGACGTCCTCAATGCATTTGTATATGTAGGCTGACACAGTCATGGCGTACTCATCAACGTTGATCTTGTCCTCATAAGTTGCTGCATTTTTGAACATGTCCCAGTCAGAGCACTCAAAACAGTCCTGGAGCGCCTCCATTGCTCCCTCAGTCCACACGCTCATCTGCCTCACGGTAGGTTTAGCTCTGATCAGCAGGGGCCTGTATGCAGGGAATAGCATCACAGAAAGATGATCTGAAGAGCCCAGGTTGGGGTGGGGGGCTGCCTTGAATGTGCTTTTAATATTTGTGTAAACCAGGTCTAGAGTGTTTTCTCCCCGAGTTGCAAAATCCAGGTGTTGGTAGAAATGAGGGAGAACAGTTTTCATATTTGCCTGGTTAAAATCCCCAGCAATAATGAAAACGCCTTCCAGGTATGTAGATTGCAGTTCTGAGATGGTCTGGTAGAGAGAGCTCATAGCCTCTTTTGTGTTTGCGCAGTAAATTCTCTGGGTAAATAAAAGGGTTATTGATGTAATTGTAAGCGCATAGTCCTCCTCCTCAGGATTTACCGCAAAGTTCTCTGACTCTGTCGGCTCGAAAAGTGGCTAGTCCCTCCAGGCTAATGGCGTGGTCTGGGATTTCTGGTGTTAGCCATGTTTGGGTCAGGATGATAGCACAGCAGTCTCTAAACTCCCTCTTTGCAGAAAGTTGTAGTTGTAGATGGTCCATTTTGTTGTCTAGTGAGTGGACGTTGGACAGCAGGATGGAAGGGAGCAGCATTCTGAATGGGTTAGCCTTCAGCCTGGCTACTAACCCTCCGCGGCACCCGCGTTTCTTCGGCCGGCTACACCGCTTACATTTGGCCCTCCTTCGGCATGTGGTGCTCGGCGAGTCCGCGGCTCCGTAGGCCCCTGGGAGTTGTTCTCGGAGTATTCCATAGCTGCGCAAACAGTCGATCGTAGCGGTGGTTACAAGCCCAAAAACACTGCATGGTCGTAGGTCCAGAAGGCGTTGGCGATCGTGTACTAATCGGCTGGGTGGATGAGTAATTTCTAGCGAGTTTGGTGGCATTTTTTTATGAAAAATGTTCGCCATTCATTGGAGCGTTTGCGCTTAGCCGCTGCTCGGAAGCACAGCCGGAAGTTGGACCTCCATACTATGGATCTCCATACTATGATTTAAGAGCATTGACCCTCATATGAGCTCTGTTTTCAACTCCAACATAGATATGTAATGTCATACAAAATTCAAATGAACTTTATTCTAGAGGCTAAGACAGAAAATGACTCATCTGATGTCATGACTGAATTAAAGCTCTGAGGGTTCCTGTGTGAGGAGTAAATTTAGCTTTAACTGTGAAGCTGAAAATGAGAAAAAGGTGATCCTAATTTTTGGTCTACAGAAAATATTTTTTTCCATTTGCATTATAACAGACAACAAGGCAGGTTACTAACCAGGCAATGACATAAAATATTAAAACATTAAAAAGGTTCATAATTTCAGATTAAACCTTAATACTTAATTGCTTAGAATCAGCCTTATTCAATAAAGTAGGAGAAATTTAACCTGGCCGGCCAGATTGTTAATATATAGCACTCTAGTTCTGCACATCATTAACCTGGTCCCATCAAATCTGTTTGGGGTCAGGAGTTGAACTTTACGAGATGATTGGATGAAGCGACACCTATTTCTCGCCTACCAATGATTGCTTTTAGCCAATAACATCATCAGTAAAAAAACACAAGTTACCCTGGTCGCAGCACTTTTTGCTGTTCAAAGAAATCAATACCATCCACTGAGCTATATAATACACTGGAGTGCTGATTTTGCCAAAAAACTGAAGTCACTGGCCGCCATCTTGCTACTCCCTACTCTCACAGAATCCCACAGGATTTGGTTGCAACAACAAGCAGTTTTCTGGCTGTGTGAAAACGTTTCACAGGTAATTCTACAGTCAGTGGATGTACTAACACTATCAACTACTAGGAAATTAGGTGCTGAAATATTTTACTTGTTATTCATATTAAATATATATATATATATATGTATATGTAAGTATGTGTATATTTATATATATGTATACATATATGTAAATATATGTTTTTGTATATTGTTATTTATATATTTATAAATGTTATGTATGTATATTTAAATAAATAAAATGCAAAATATTTCAGCACATGACCTTCTCAGCACTTGATAGTTTTAGAACATAACATAAAAGTATATGTTATTTGACATTTTAAAAGTCTTAAGTCCCCCCTGAACATTAGAAAATTCTCGTTATTCGATGCTATAGCGCACATATTACCTAGTTACTGGGGGAAAATAGGGAGTACCAATATGGCGGCTGGTGGCTTCAAAGCGACTCGTTCTAACAGCGGGCGATTAGCACTCCAGTGTATAATATAGCTCAGTGATACCATCAGCTACATGTGTGCACTCCTGCGCTGTCATGTTGGTTTGGCTGTGGGTTCAGCAGGTCTTGTTTTGGTCACAGCTGTCCACCCCAACTCAGACGATAATACTGCAACATGATTGATGTTACAACCCAACTTGTCTAGGGGAAAGTAACATTTAGAGCCAACACGAAAGAGATTATGAAAAAAAAAATAACAATTTATTGTTTCATGATTTGGCGCTATATAAATAAAATTGAATTGAATTGAATTGAATTGTTAAGTTGGCTATAGGAACAAAAATGATGAAACAATAAGAACACTACAGAAAAAAAGGACAGGACGTGATCTAATAACAAAAGAAACCCAAAAATGACTTAAGGCCACAAGAACTAATGTGTTGATGAACAGCAACCAAAACATCAAACTAGTAACACAACCAGGAATTAAAAGACTTGAACAGAGTGCCACGGCAAAACACAAAACTAGTGGCACAGCCTACAATAGACAGGTTAACAGAGTTACAGCAAAAATAAACACTAACCACCCAGCAGTGAGGCAAGCTGCTCTAAAACACAGCTGCCCTGATTGCGTGGGAGAGCTGAGTTTAAATAAGGAGGGCTCTCCACGGATTGGTGAGGCAATCAGGTGAGTATCCAATCCAGAAATGAGGATGATGGCTGAAGGAAGTGGCTGAAGGTAAACCAGGAAGAGACTTCAGGAGGTCTGCAAGTTTCTACAGTGGCCTCAGCTGTAGAGGCCACTGCAACTACACCTGCATACAAGTACTTAAAAAGAAAAGCAAAACAGACAAAAAGGCCACTGGCCGTAACAATAGACCCTTTTCACAGTGACGTCATGCAACTTCTGTTCTGCGGTGAAGCAGGGTATCTTTATTTCCGCTTTCTCCGCGAGCAGTGTTTTTACATAGGGAATTCACACAGTTCCTCACTAATCTACCCAAATTTCGTTTGGGAGACGTGCACAGACTGGTACAAAAGCTTTCGGCCACACCAGCTTCCAAACTCGACAAAGATTACAAGTTCTTTGTGGAGCAATACCTTTTCGATTATGAAGGTAAGAGCTTTGTCTTCTTAGCTCTGTTGTTAGCATAGATGCTAGGATAATGATAGCTATGCTACCAACAGGACTTTTGTCATTTATTAGTTTTTCTATTTCTCCATTATATTGCTACGCTAGCTTTATTGCTATATCAGCTTATCTGTTTCACAGCTTTTAGCCAATGAGTCACACCAGGGATATAGTTGATGTATAATGTTGAGCCTTTTCATACTTTGTTTTAGAACTGTGTCAATGCTGTTGGCCACTTGGTCACAGTTAGAGTATGCTGTCACAGCTCTATGAATAAAGATGAGGAGCCTCATTCCCTTCAGCGTTTTCTTTTTGTGTTGTATTTTACTGAGGTTGCAGACTTTGCAGTATCCCTCATAATTCCTCTGTGGGTTCAGTGTGTTTCTCAGTCTCGTCAGTAGATTTGGAGCCTCAATTAAGAAAATAATTCTGCCCATTCCTGTTAAAACTGTGATAGTTTAGGACATCATAGACTGAGAAAGACGCTGTCAATAATGTTGCATGCACACTGCATGCACACTAATAATCAGTTTATTATAGTATTTATGGATTATGCTGCTGTCGGGGCAAACCCTTTGTGTCCTACACTGTTATTTTTCAGGAACTGATCAAAAAAACATGGATTTTAAAAAACTTCAGACATCACACTTCATATATTTTAGTTATTTATTACATAGATACTTCATAGCAGCTCTGTCCATTTTACCTGTCCTGTTTATCGTGCTGTCTTGCTCCGGTTCCCCTCTGCCTTACAGAAGAGCCTGGTGGGTTCTCCCCTGAACTGTCAATTATCTGCCAAGATGTGGACCCTGCTGCCTGTTCCTGGTTCCAAGAAGTCTCTCTCCGGGCCGTCAGCTCCTGCCAACACCATCACCCTGTTCCCGTGCAGTTCTACCTCGCTGGTTACATCACCCTCCATCCCATCAAACCTTCAATAAAGACTTTCATTTGAAGTCCCTTGTGTGTGGTTCTGGGTTCATCCATAGACAAGTTAGACTTAGACAACTTTATTTGTCACTTTGTATGCACAGAGTGCGTACAGAACGAAATTTCGTTTGCATACAGCTTGAGAATTACAGTAAATTACAGGATAAAGTGCAGCAGTGATTTAACAGTAAACAATTGAAATGTAAACAATGCAGGAGAAAGAGACAGTGTGCGATCACAGTGTACAGGTGAGTATTTTTAAAAACCATTTGTATGTGCAGAAATTAACAAATTGATTTTGACAGCTCTAATAAAAATTTACGTGGTGAGCCACTGAAATTATCTTGGGAAAAGCTAAATAAACTTATAACTCAATTATCTTTAAGAAAGAAAGATGGAGTTTAATTTGTTAAAGACCACTTGCAGAAACATAGGTCTCCTCGGAAGAGAAGTGCTGACTGCAGGCGTAAGTGCTGCCGCGAAGGATTTTAAAATTTGGCCCCTTCTTATTGCCGTCACCCAACAGGAACGAATCTCAGCATCAGCCGGGAAGTCGTGAAAATTGTGATATGGAAATTTTTGTTGTTGTTGGAACACTGTGGGACACTGCAGTAGCAGTTTCTCTGTGATTGGGCCATGCTTGGTGGATATGATGCTGCTGAGAGATGGACACAAGGGGAGAAAAAATAGATTAATTATAATACTTTTTAAAACCTTTATTTAACCAGATAAACTCCCATTGAGATTAAGATATCTTTTTTTAAAGGTTGATCTGACTAAGAGGTCAGCAGCACATGTCATTACTAATACAGTATAATAAAACAATTTCAGGCTACTTAAAATACACAGTATTTTGCACAAAAACTAAAAAAATGCATTAATATAAGTGCAAATAATATTATGAAGAAAATTCATTATAATACACAGAAAATTCAGAAACAGAAGTACTGTCCAATAGACCCACAGTCATTTTTTTTAGGAATGAACAAAAAGATTCAAATGGAATAAGATCTTTTGAATTCAGTGACTGCAAATATATAAAACACCTCACCATAATCAAGTAAAGGGAACATTGTAGCAGATAAATGTCTCTTTTTTCACTCAGTGAACAAGATTTATTTCTATAATAGCAAAGCTACAGTAATCATTTTATAACATCTACATCAGCATACCTCGCAACTTTTTACGACAGTTGAGAGTGAGATTGTTGTCCGACGGGGGATCGTCATGTTAATAAAACATGACGACTTACCATTTAATTTGCACGCAACAAGGAACGTAGAAGTGTTTAACTTTGGATGAGGGAAACTTGTTTGCGCGGCGGCGGTGCTTGCAGCTGTGTTCCCTCTACTACTGGACGTGCGGAAACCATTGTACCGCAAATTGGTTCCGCCATGACGCGAACCGTCCGTACGCGTGCGTTTCAAGAGTGAGATTTTGATTGTAAGATTGAGATTTTCAAAGTAATGCGTGTGAGCGTGTGCAATTGATGAAATGCGTGTGTCACACGGTCAATGCGTGAGAGTTGAGAGCTATGTACATCAGATTAATGACAGGTAAAGTAAGCTAACAGGCTGCTGCATGTTAGCTTTGATCTTCATGTTACTGTCCCAATCAAAGCATCTATATAACAGCAATGATCGCTACAAATACTAAGGAAAATAAAGATAGTCAATAAGACACGTTTAATATTGTGCTCTCAGTCTTACCTAATGAAATCACGCTGATTACTGATAGGTAAAAGTTTGGTAAGGTAAGCTAACAAGCTGCTGCATGTTAGCTTTGATCTTCATGTTACTGTCCCGATCAAAGCATCTATATAACAGCAATGATCCCTACAAATACTAAGGAAAATAAAGATAGTCAATGCGACACATTGTGGTCTCTGTCTTACCTTATGAAATCGCGCTGATTATCAGTGAAACACCTCTTCACCTCCCGAATTTTCTATGTAAAAGCATGTAGCCGGAAGTAAAGATACCCTGCTCCGCTTCAAAACGGAAGTTGAGTGACGTCATGTGAAAAAGGTCTATCGGCAAGAACCATTTTTGGTTCAATCACAAACGGTTAAAGCAGGAGCAGCACAGCATGGATATTCATGTGTTTGTGAATGCACAAATACCATGAGAATGTATCTTTCAGGCAAGGATAACAGAAAACTGCTGAAACCACGTCGGACTCAGACCCGTAGAGAGGTGGAGCTATTTGGACTCGTCTTTTCGGAAGCCAAACATCAACAGTAGAAGAAGAAAAAGACAGAAGTGTCGATGCTCACTGTTAAACATGATGCTCACTAGAACGAAACACGCTAACTTGGTAATTCCACGAGTTGCTCCTCCGTAGTTTGACTCCATGTCTATGGAAGTTAATTTGTGTTGCTGGGATTTGAATTAAAAATGCCACTGAAATGTAAATGTTGTATGTTTGTACTTACTCTTTCCGTGTTAGAATATATTCAGAAAACATTTCTAACCCCCAAAAAATTCAGTCATTATATCTACATAGTTGAAATTTCATTTGTTATTTTCACTGCAAGATAAAAATTCACATTACTATTTCAAAGTGATTAAATTTTCAATACCCATTTTTCAGTTTAACTTTTCAGTTTAAAAAAATCTGCATATAAATTTTTTTTTTTTCAAAATTCAAACTCAATAATTTCACCCTCCCGAGATTCAACTGGCTCAAATTCACCGTCTTAAATTCAGCGTCTAAATTCGGTGTAAAAAGAGAAGGGTTACGTCAGGTCACAGACATTACCAATGGATTGTGGTGTCCAACACCCAGCCAATCCCGTTACGTTTTCTTAGTCACGTGACGTGACGCTTGTGGCGCAGACTGAAGGAAAACCAGCATCACGGAGGCGGTCATGGAAGCTAACGCTAACTCAACGGTGAGTTTATTACTTTCATTTTTCTGTAGTATTGCTTTTCTTTGCGCATTAATTTCAATACATAGGGTGTGTCCCAATTTAAGAGGTCCAACCCAAGAAGGATTCGACCTTGTGGACCGCGTCTTTCGCATACCGCTAAAACCACACAGGCCGACTGTGAATTGGAACCTTCTAGCCTTCACCACCTCCCCCCAGGCTGCCACTCTTACCTCAGCGTAATTTATATTGCCTAGCAACCATGACAGAGTGAACGACAGCTGTGAAGCTGAGTTGAACTCAGGTTAATGTTCAGTGATATTTATGTAAAATAAAAACCCTAAATAACATTAACTGACGACAAATTAAACTTTTATTCAATTAAACATACTAAACTTTTAGCAACTGAACTTTCAAAACCTTTTTTTTTGCTTGTAGAGCATGATAAAAGTAAATGCACCGTATATCAACATTAACATTATTTCCATTTTTTTCTTTTTCCTAACTCGTGATTTTCTTTTGGTGTGATAAAGATGCACCAAACAACCATGCAGGTGTTTCCGCTGTTGCAGTCGCTGCCAAATTCTGGCAAGTCTGCACTGATGCAGCCCCTGAATACAGACACACCCTTACCGCTTGATTTAAAACATGGATTTGGTAATCAGTTTCTGTTTTTTTAATAGTACTTTAATTTACATTCTTTTTAGTGTAGGGTACCAAATGTTCTACTTGGCAACACTATAAAAAAAACTCCTTTTGGTTTGTCAATTGATTAAAAAGCTTACTTTTTTGAAAATTAGAAATATGCTTGTAAGTGTCATGGTTTTCAGATGACGAGCCCACATGCAGATACGATCGGGAAAGCAAAGCACAGTTTTAATGTTGTTTATTTAGGAAACAGGCAGATATAAAGGACGGGACTACGGGCAACTCGGCAGGGTCTGAACGTCACGGCTGGAGAGACTGCAAAGAGAAGAAGAGTAAGTGACTCAGGAAGGTGAACCAGGAGAACTACTAGAAGCTGCGCTGCTTACCATAAAGCTGGGCGGACCTAACCGAGGAGAAGTAGCGCCGAGGGAACTCTGTGAGCCTACCCCTGATGGTGTTTGGCGGCTAGTGGCTGAGGGTGGCTGATGTTACTGGTGAGGGATCCAGAGCGAGCCTCCTCGGACGTGGGTGACAGAGGGATTGACCAGAGTGCGGAAAGAACCAGCAGAATCCGGGTGGGGGAATCTCAGGCCCCGCTGGGTAACATCCAGGGAGTATGAGGGGTGAGCCAGAGCAAAATCTGAGCGAGAGGGTTCTGTAGATCTGGTTCTTTGGACAAGACGTCAAGACGGGTGAGTGCATCCAAGCACCAAAAACTGTGACAAAAACAGGGAGATCCAAAATTAGTCAAAGTTCAAAGACGAAAAAACTCACAAGCAGGTTTCCAGGAGTTGGGACAGAGGCCACGTCGTACCACGACTGGTTAAGGCTCTGTCGTCTTCCATCTGTCAGCGCTCTGCTTAAGAAACCAGAGGAAGCCACCTGCAACAAGCTGCAGGTGTGGGCCACGCCCCCTCAGCCAACTAGACACACCTGAGGAGTAGAGTTAGAGTAGAGCAGCACAGAGAACCCTGACAGTAAGCACATTCTGTAATTTATTTTAGATTAAATATTCTACTGTAATTTCACAATTTTTAGCAATGACCATTCGATTTCAGGATTAAAATTCAATGTTTTACCAACAATTTAATGACTTATTTTTTTCTTTTTCTCTCTGTCCAAGGAACTTTTGCTGGGTCATATTTTTGATAGACTGCGTGATCGTTTGGAGCACATACTGGAGCGAATGCCATTGGATTTGGACTACCTAGATTTCATCTGCACTCAAGAACTTTTTTTTAAATGCTTTGTCTTCTCAAGTAACTCTTCCTTCAAAAATTTTGGATGCCCTGGCTCATTTGCTCATTTCTGGATTTGTCAGGCAGTTTGAAATACGCAGTCAAAGTAGTTTATTGATACAGCATTTTGTTATGAATGTTTACATCAGTTTGAAAATAAATACAAAAAACGTTTTCTGATTCTAATGTTACCATAAACTCAAAGTACTAAAATAAATGTGCAATTGTACCTCCAATGTAATTTGCAGTAGTTCCTACAAGGAAAAAATAAATTTAGAGATTTGATAATAAATCAAATTTGTTATGTTCTACGTTTTAAGTCTTTATCCATCTATTTGAGTAACATCTATAAAGGGTGTTTCTTTATTAAGCAATATTGAACAAATATTTAATTTTAACCTGAATTTATTTTCAGCTGCTTCAAAATGAAATGTACTATAGAAAGAAAAGAAAAACACATTTATTTTTAGAAACACATGAACAGCAACTTCCGATGGGCTCACCACCTGTCGGAGGGGCCAAAGGGGTCGGGTGCATTGTGCAACGGGTGGCAGTATAGGGCGGGGACCTTGGCGTTCTGATCCTCGGCGGCAGAAGCTGGCTCTTGGGACATGGAATGTCACCTCTCTGGTGGGGAAGGAGCCTGAGCTTGTGCGCGAGGTTGAGAGGTTCCGACTAGAGATTGTCGGACTCACCTCGACGCACCGCTCTGGCTCTGGAACCAGTCTCCTTGAGAGGGGCTGGACATTCTTCCACTCTGGAGTTGCCCATGGTGAGAGGCACCGAGCTGGGGTTGGCATACTTGTTGCCCCTCATCTTGGTGCCTGCACGTTGGGGTTTTCCCCGGTGAACGAGAGGGTGGCCTCCCCCCGTATTCGTGTGGGGGGACGGGTTCTGACTGTCGTTTGCGCTTATGCGCCAAACAGCAGTTCAGATTACCCACCCTTTTTTGGGTCCTTAGAAGGGGTACTGGAGAGTGCCCCTCCTGGGGACTCCCTCGTTTTGCTGGGGGACTTCAACGCTCACGTGGGCAATGACAGTGAGACCTGGAGAGGCGTGGTTGGGAGGAATGGCCCACCTGATCTGAACTCGAGTGGTGTTCTGTTGTTGGACTTCTGTGCTCGTCATGGATTGTCCATCACAAACACCATGTTCAAGCATAAGGGTGTCCATATGTGCTCTTGGCACCAGGACACCCTAGGTCGCAGTTCAATGATCGACTTTGTTGTCGTTTCATCTGATCTGCGGCCGTATGTCTTGGACACTCGGGTGAAGAGAGGGGCGAGCTCTCCTCCGACCACTACCTGGTGGTGAGTTGGCTCCGATGGCGGGGGAGGAAGCTGGTCAGACCTGGCAGGCCCAAACGTATTGTGAGGGTCTGCTGGGAACGTCTGGCAGAGTCCCCCGTGAGACGAAGCTTTAACTCCCACCTCCGGGAGAACTTTAAACACGTCCCGAGGGAGGCGGGGGACATTGAGTCTGAATGGACCATGTTCCACGCCTCTATTGTTGAGGCGGCTAGTCGGAGCTATGGTCGCAAGGTTGTCGGTGCATGTCGCGGCGGCAACCCTCGAACCCGCTGGTGGACACCAGCGGTGAGCGAAGCCGTCAAGCTGAAGAAGGAGTCCTATCGGGCTTTTTTGGCCTGTGTGACTCCGGAAGCAGCTGATGTGTACCGGCAGTCGAAGCGGCAGGCGGCTCGGCTGGTCGCCGAGGCAAAAACTCGGGCATGGGAAGAGTTCGGAGAGGCCATGGAGAAAGACTTTCATACGGCTTCAAAGCGATTCTGGTCCACTATCTGGCATCTCAGGAGGGGGAAGCAGTGCAGTGCCAACACTGTTTACAGTGGGGGTGGTGTGCTGCTGACCTCGACTCGGGACGTCGTGTTTCGGTGGGCGGAATACTTCGAAGACCTCCTTAATCCCACCAACACGTCTTCCATTGTGGAAGCAGAGCCTGAGGACTCTGGGTCGGGTTCTCCCATCTCTGGTGCTGAGGTTGCCGAGGTTGTTAAAAAGCTCCTCGGTGGCAAGGCCCCGGGGTTGGATGAGATTCGCCCTGAGTACCTTAAGGCTCTGGATGTTGTGGGGCTGTGTTGGTTAACGCGGCTCTGCAGCATTGCGTGGACATCGGGGGCAGTTCCCCTGGATTGGCAGACTGGGGTGGTGGTTCCCCTATTTAAAAGGGGGGACCGGAGGGTGTGTTCCAACTACAGAGGAATCAAACTCTTAAGCCTCCCTGGTAAGGTCTATTCAGGGGTTCTGGAAAGGAGGGTCCGTCGGATAGTCAAATCTCGGATTCAGGAAGAGCAGTGTGGTTTTCGTCCTGGCCATGGAACACTGGACCAGCTCTATACCCTCAGCAGGATTCTGGAGGGGTCATGGGAGTTTGCCCAACCAGTCTACATGTGCTTTGTGGATCTGGAGAAGGCATTCAACCTCCCTACTGGCGCTGCTGCCCCCGCGACCCGACCCCTCATAAGCGGAAGAAGACGGACGGACATGAACAGCATTATGCTTTACATTTCAGAAATGTTCAGTTTTAATTGTGGATAACTTAGAGAGGAAAAAACTGTTCACAAAGTGAACAGCGGAAATGTAAATATCAGAGCCAAAAGACAGAGATGTGGCTTTCGGATTTACTGCATGTCTTAAAGCTGCCATTTGTTCAACAGTCAGTTGCACATTAGAGTTAGGCACTGTCACACTGGACTCCTCTTCAGGAAGTGTCTGGCAGCTGTACACCCTGTAAAACAAGGAAGGGAGGAAGAGCACTCAAAATTTACTTTGTCAGATATTGTAAGTTACTATTTTACGAATAAAATATACATGCAATTGTCTAATTAAAATATACTTCTGTCAAGGAACTGGGTGGTTCAGGAATTGGATGATGTGCATGACCAAGAACCCAGAGCTGGTTAGGAGTCATGTTATTTTCAGTATGAAGTGGGTGATTGTCCCAGCCACTGTGGAAAGTATCCAGATCATCCTGCAGGCGTGGCAGGAAGACATAATGGCAACAGAAAAGGTGTGCAACATTTGAAATGTTGAGGTATCCCTCTGCTTCAAGGTAGTGTAGCACATCATAATAGATGCATGTTACAGCTGCCCACAGGTCTCTCCACAGTCGCTCAATCCTTCAGTGTTGGAGTAATAAACAGATGAACAGTTAAACATTGTCCTATGAATCACACAAAGCTAATGTTATTGTAGACTTTAAAAATACATCAGATATTAAAACTTGCCAGATAAACCTTTGATTGTGAACACTCTTCCCAGATATGAAGCTGCTTCTTCCTGTCCCACGAACCATGAACATGAGTGGTGCCACCTCCACATTTTTCACTCCTTGATCAGCTCGTACCCTAAAAGCAAAGTATGTGACTTAATCAAAATTTGCCCAATCAACGAAAAAAGTACAAGACTACATTAATGAAAGTTTTAACAGCTCAAAATTTCTTTTGTAACCAAAAATATGTAATGGAGATAGAAAATATTGGTGATGAAAGCGGCAGTATCTTGTATTTTCCAGCCACATAGAATAATTTTTTAGCCCAATCAAGTAACTACGTTAGCTTCAGTTGTTACAAAAAACATGTTTTTTTCTCTTTTTTCATCAAATATGATATACAAGAAATCTGACTTTGAAATTTAACACATTGAAATTAGGCCCTTGTCTGTTTAAGAAAGTCAAATATATTAGTATACTTAAAATAATACAATACTAACTTAGAAGTAAATTTTCAAAAAGACAGAGGAGCATGTTTTAAGTCATAAAGTGCTTGATACTGATGATAATTACTACTTATAAGTGACATAATCTGCCAGTTGAACAAGATATCTCTCCCAAATTATAAGTTATAAAATGGAAAGATGTTTTAACATTTTTTTCATTCTGATTCTGTACCTTCTCCTCATAGAAGGTACTCCCAGCCTGGCATTTGCCTGACTGTGACACCATGCTGTAGGAGGGCATTGGCTGAGATCCTGCTGCCAACACCTTCTGTGTTTTCTGTCCTTCAAACCCCCAGTCGGTGGCAGCAGGTGGCTTCTCACATTGAGTCTGGCTCTGCAGGAGGTTTCTTCATGTTAAAAGGGAGTTTTTCCTCTCCACTTTCGCTACAGGCTTGTACCTTTAGTTGTAAACTTAACTAATTATTGTAATAAACTGTATTAGACTTCACTGTTCTGTAATAACTTGGATTATTTTGAGTTCATGTACTTTACACTGGAATATGTTTCACTGAATTGAACTGACTTTTGTGTAAAGTGCCCTAAGACTGTGTTGTGAATTGGTGCTATATAAATAAACTGAATTGAAACTTACAGGTTCCACCTGTAAAAAAAAAACATTATTACAGTTGTCCAGTCTAATGAAAATAAAAGAACAGATACGTTTTTGTAAATCCTTTAGAGACGTCAGTGCCATAATCCTTGATATGTTTTTCAGGTGATAAGATGACCTCAACATTGTCTTAATTTGATTATTTAAATGCAGGTTTGGGTCCAGAACCACCCCCAGATGTCTGGCTTACTCTCTTGGTTTTTAACTTTAATGCTTGAAGTTCAATGCTGACTTTGAATTGTTCTTCCTTGGCTTAAAACCCCAAAATTTCAGTTTTATGTTCATTTGGCTAAAGATTAAGTTGGACTGTAAGTTTTTACCTTAAGGGGAAACCGAACTCCTCAACTGAACCCTGAAAGAAAGCCAGTGTGGTAGATGCCAGGTTGTTGGGAGCCGTACCAGGATACATTATCTGCACAACAAAGCAAATGTATAACACTAAATTAAATAGCTTATAAAACAATACACATATGCATTTATGGAAGGAACTGCACCTTTCGAGAAAACCCATCAATGCCACCAAAGATTACAATGTTGTACCTAAAAAAAGAAGTAAATATCTCATCATTATCACTAAACATTTTCACAAAAATGGCTTGCCTCTTTAACATCAGGCATGTCTAACTCAACTAATTAATTATCAAGGAGTAGTGTACTGCATCTGATTCAAATACATGATTTACCTTATGAGTATGTTGTCTGAAGGACTCTGTGTATAACCAGGTGTCTAACTAAGATAATAGTGTTTATTAATTACATGATTAACCTTAATAAATACTTGTCTTATAATAAGGACTGTGTTTTATTCCATTATATGTGCAAAGATTGCTTGGTCAAATACTGTCAGTCCTGGAAATACAACCCTTTTACTTGCTCTGAAGACCCCACCCCACAAGGCTGGTGTTATTGGATGCATAACTAACAGTAAGAACATAGTTGCACAGCAATGTTCAAAGTAAGATGCTTCACATTGAGAGAAAAAAAAAGATTTACCGTATTAATTTGTGGTTGGTATCGATGTGTATTAAAGACTGAGGGCCTGGAAAAGGAAAAAAATAAGTCATTAAATTGTCGGTAAAACATTAAATTTTAATCCTGAAATCGAATGGTCATTGCTAAAAATTGTGAAATTACAGGAAAATATTTAATCTAAAATAAATTACAGAATATGCTTACAAGCATATTTCTAATTTTCAAAATAGTAAGTTTTTTAATCAATTGACAAACCAAAAGGAGTTTTTTTATAGTTTTACCAAGTAGAACATTTGGTACCCTACACTAAAAAGAATGTTAATTAAAGTACTATTAAAAAAACAGAAACTGATTATCAAATCCATGTTTTAAATCAAGCGGTAAGGGTGTGTCTCTATTCAGGGGCTGCATCAGTGCAGACATGCCAGAATTTGGCAGCGGCTGCAACAGCGGAAACACCTGCATGGTTGTTTGGTGCATCTTTATCACACCAAAGAAAATCACGAGTTAGGAAAAAGAAAAAAGATGGAAATAATGTTAATGTTGATATACGGTGCATTTACTTTTATCATGCTCTACAAGCAAAAAAAAAAGGTTTTGGAGGTTCAGTTGCAAAAAGTTTAGTATGTTTAATTTAATAAAAGTTTAATTTGTCAGTCGGTTAATGTTATTTAGGGTTTTTATTTTACATAAATATCACTGAACATTAACCTGAGTTCAACTAAGCTTCACAGCTGTCGTTCACTCTGTCATGGTTGCTAGGCAACATAAGTTACACTGAGATAAGAGTGGCGGCCAGCGGGGAGCTGGCGAAGGCTAGAAGGTTCCAATTCACAGCCGGCTTCTGTGTTTTTTGCGGTATGCGAAAGACGCGGTCCACAAGGTCGAATCCTTCTTGGGTTGGACCTCTTGAATTGGGACACACCCTATGTATTGAAATTAATGCGCAAAGAAAAGCAATACTACAGAAAAATGAAAGTAATAAACTCACCGTTGAGTTTGCGTTAGCTTCCATGACCGCCTCCGTGATGCTGGTTTTCCTTCAGTCTGCGCCACAAGCGTCACGTCACGTGACTAAGAAAACGTAACAGGATTGGCTGGGTGTTGGACACCACAATCCATTGGTAATGTCTGTGACCTGAAGTAACCCTTCTCTTTTTACACCGAATTTAGACGCTGAATTTAAGACGGTGAATTTGAGCCAGTTGAATCTCGGGAGGCTGAAATTATTGAGTTTGAATTTTGAAAGGCTGAATTTTTTTATATGCAGATTTTTTTTAAAACTGAAAAGTTAAACTGAAAAACGGGTATTGAAA